>NC_141036.1:4405000-4590000 GCF_052040795.2 Danio rerio | reverse complement strand
TTTTATTTTCCCTTATTCCTTAAATCCTATCCCAACATTGCCCTTCCTGCTGTTAAGTTAAATGCAAGCTGACAAGTGATCTGCTAGCATCCCACAAAACCCGCAAAGGCTTTTATTGATTCAAGAAAACCTCAGCTTATCTCCTGCAAATCCAGGTGACAAGTGACTAGCGCTTGTGTGTTTAAACCAACGGCACAATGCTACATTTCGTGGCTTTGTTGTCCCACCTGTGTTTTCCTAAAGGATGTCACGTGCTAAGCTAAAGACATCATGCTAAGTGTGGCGTGCAAACATTAACCTAGCTTTCAAGTCAGTGCTCTTCTGGGTCAGAGAGGGAGGAATGCCTTAAGTCTGTCAGCTGGTTTTTGTCATTGGCAGCGTTATGATTTGCTGTGGCGTTAGACTGCATGGGATTTTCTTTGTGCATTGGATTGTCATCACGTTCATCAGGATCACAGGTTGAAGGACGAGCGCTCTGTGAAACTAAAATGAGATCTTGGATCCACAGATACAGTATGACGAATGTGCTGTACTCAAGGCTAATGACAAGCGTAACTGAGATAAAGTGATTTATCCAGGAATTAATTCAATCCAGTTCAGTCTTTTTATTACTGTTGATCTTTTAAAGGTGCCAAATGATGAAAATGTGAATTTGCATACTTATACTACTCCCTAAAAGTATGTTTGCAAGCTTTGCGACATACTACTTACTTGTTAACAGATCATTATGTTGCTTAGTTACGAGCCCTGTCAATCATCCACATTTCTTTTATATATAATTGCCTACCTTATTGGAGAAGCAGCAGCAGGAAAAGCTCCTATTCACAGGTCTTTCATGCAGAGAAATCTCCTTGGGTCTTTGGATAACTGTGCATTCAGAAGTTAATGTCCAAACATATCTTGTTAAGAGATCACATTGTTGTTAGAGATTAAATATAATACGGAAAACCTGATTTTAATATTTTCCAGTAGGCTAGATATTAGTTTAAAGTCATTCAAGAAACTTTTCCAAAGCCTCTCTACTTGACGGTTGGTCTCATCCACCCTGTTTGTAGCTTATTTACAATTTTAACCTGAGTTTGGAGTTAAATCAAATCAAATTCACATCAAATGCATTGTGGGCAATATTAGCATTTAGAGTATGGACACTTCTACACTTTAAATTTTTACCGGAAATAGTATACCATCTGGGAACCTTTGGCATAGGCTGCGTCCAAAACTACATACTTCCATACTATATAGTACGCTAAAATCAGCATGTGAGCCGAGCAGTATGTCCAAATTCATAGAATTCGAAAATCAGTATGCATAAGTACCCGGATGACCCACTACTTCTGGCGAGATTCTGAAGTGCGCATCCTATACACGCTGTGCTATCCCATGATGCCCAGTGAGAGAATTCATGACAAAAAAGCGGATGTAGTAATGATAAAATGCTGCATCCTAATTTGCATACTTATACTACTCCCTAAAAGTATGGTTGCAAGCTTTGCGACATACTACTTACTTGTTAACAGATCATTATGTTGCTTAGTTACGAGCCCTGTCAATCATCCACATTTCTTTTATATATAATTGCCTACCTTATTGGAGAAGCAGCAGCAGGAAAAGCTCATATTCACAGGTCTTTCATGCAGAGAAATCTCCTTGGGTCTTTGGATAACTGTGCATTCAGAAGTTAATGTCCAAACATATCTTGTTAAGAGATCACAATGTTGTTAGAGATTAAATATAACACGGAAAACCTGATTTTAATATTTTCCAGTAGGCTAGATATTAGTTCATAGTCATTCAAGAAACTTTTCCAAAGCCTCTCTACTTGACGGTTGGTCTCATCCACCCTGTTTGTAGCTTATTTACAATTTTAACCTGAGTTTGGAGTTAAATCAAATCAAATTCACGTCAAACGTATTGTGGGCAATATTAGCATTTAGAGTATGGGCGCTTCTACACTTTAAATTCTACACTTCTACATTGTTAGTGGTGCCAAACAGCATTTCACAATGTTTACATCCTTGTTCACGTCCTCGCTACAACATACCGTTAACTAAGGGTGTCACGATCCTCCAAATCCTTGATTCGATTACATTTTCGATTCTAAAGACACGATTCGATTTTCGATTATGAATAATTAATTAATTAATGACCAATTAATTATTTGTAGCCTACCGTTTAAACTACCTGACCTGCATGGTCTTTGTTTTACCCATAAACAAATCATACAGTAAATGAATAAAGGCAAGATACACACATAATTACCACCTGTCAATCACTTTTTCTGCGGGACTCGTGAATAGGCAGTGATCTGTGTCGTTATAATGGCATCGGTAAAAAAGACCAGAACCAACAGGAACCAGCCAACAGTATCTGAGGTGTTCGCTTAAATGACCAAGTACAAGTGAGTGAAAGATTGAAGCAGTCCACTGACTGCCTGGACCTGCTGTCTCGAGCGCATGGCTGTGCGTGCGTCTGTGTCTGTGTGGTCACGTGATGTGCATTTTAAGAGGTAGAGAGGTAGGAGGGCTGCTTAGAAATGCCACACGCCACTGTGGATGTCAAAGCGTTGTCGTTCTAAAATGCCATTTAAAAACAAAGACAGTGTAAACAGGGCCTGAGTGTGTACTTTTCGCGAGCGGATTTGCAACGGGGGCGGAGGATCGCGATGCCGGTGTTGTCTATCGGACGAACCGTACGTAATATGTACATAGCAGAGCTTGCAAAACTGTGTTTTTTTTTTGTCGACAACACGAATGTTGTCAACATAACTCACTGGAAATCCAAAATGCTTAAACACCGGCGACTTCATTGAAAGAGGAGAGGGTTTAAGCTCTGTCGACGGGTCTCCTGCATCTGCAGTTTAACAAGCACTTCAACAAGCTTGTTTTTTCTCGCTCGGCAAGCCAAGCTGACGTGACATGGGGGCGTAGCAGCATCAACAATTCTATTTTTTGATTCGATAATCGAAATTGAGCATAAATTTCGATCGATTTCGATTAAAAATCGAAATCATGACACCCCTACCGTTAACGCTAGACACTATGCATTTCACAGAAAATACTTACAGGTTGTGGCTCACAATCCACATCTTCTGTTTGTTGGAGCTGCTCCGTTGAGGAGTTTTAGCAGAGTCCAGCAATGAACTGAGAGAGATTCTGGAAGCTGTTCTTTGTCAAATGCTAGCTATATATTTATTAGAATTCTCTGGAACATAATTAAAATTAAATGATATATGTGCAAGGCAAATGCACGTAACGGTAAGCCCTTGTGATCTCTCTAGCCCAGGTGAATTTTTTTGTAGTCCCCAAAGTTCGTTCGCTGTAGGCTTTGCTAAGCTAACACTGTAAAAGCCAGTGTCTCGCTTTGCATTGAACTTTGAGCATCTTACATTCAAAGATGTTGTTCATGTTCTCACAGCTACATTACACATGAATTAAAGTTTAAAATATGATATCATAGTGGACCACCCCTTATATTGTGAGGGTGAGTAAATGGTGCCAGAGTTGTCAATTTGGGGGTAAACTCTCCAGTTAAAACTCTTCTGAGACTATAACAGGAGGGATTACAAAACCATAATGAATAGAGTAGAGCCAGTAAATTACTGACTGCATTTCAGTACCATTTATTTACACTAGTGGCTGCCAGCTGGTAAGCTGCAACCTACAATTGAATTGCAAGTTTGTTCTGACAGCAAAAACACCTTTCCCTCCTCTTTTTTTGTTGCTGATGTCCAGTCTTTACATTATTGTTATTGCACTTCTTTCTGTTTCTTGTTAGAAGCTTCACAAATCAAACAGAAGCATGCATGCACAGGTTATACAGCAAGGCTATTCAATTAGTTTGTCATGGGGGTCAGTTCATGAAATGCATCACAAAAATATTTGTTGACTCAATTCACAAAATCATCTTGAAAAAAGTAAAATGCTGAATCATTTCTTTACAGTGCACTTCACTATGAAATTCAATATCAAGGTACAGCTGAAAATGTAAAGGGACAGTAAAGGGAGGAAATAGTCTTTTGTATTTGTTATCCTGTTGTGTCTGGGCTGCTCTATCGAATCTGCTGTTGTTTTGTCTTCTGTTTTTTTTTTATTATGATTAAATAATTCATATTTCTAGATAGTGTCCATAGTATTCCACAACTGTGTGGTCTGTTGTTATCGGGCAAAAGTTCACTGACAGCATATCAACAGGACCTTGCTAAATGAGAAATTGTCACATGTCTGTGATTGATTGAAGAGCCAAAGGTTTTGCATGCACTTTAAAAAACCCTGTTTTGATGTGCTGTGGTTTATATTACATTGTTTTGAACAATTACGGAGAAAGAAACACATTTTCACTTATTACATTTCTGTGATGAGCTTCATTTATTTATTATAAATGTGCACTTTTGCGTTTGTGTACACTCAACAGTCTCTTTGTTAGGTACACAGCCATCAGAAGATGTACACTGTGGTCATAAAGGGATGGACATGGTCAGCAACAATACTCAAGTAGGCTGTGACGTTGACACGATGCTCAATTGGTACTAATGTGCACAAAGTGTGCCAAGAAAAATGTAGACTCACCAGACCAGGCAACGTTTTTACAATCTTCTATTGTGAGCCTCTGCCAATTGTAGCCTCAGTTTCCTGTTCTTAGCTGACAGGAGCGGCACCCGGTGTGGTCTTCTGCTGCTGTAGCCCATCCGCCTCAAGTATGGACGTGTTGTGTGTTCAGAGATGCTCTTCTGCCGACCTCGGTTGTAACGAGTGCTTATTTGAGTTACTGTTGCCTTTCTATCAATTCGCACCAGTCTGGCCATGGCATCAACAAGGCATTTGCGCCCACAGAACTGCCGCTCACTAGATATTTTCTTTTTCAGATGATTCTCTGTAAACCCTAGAGGTGGTTGTGTGTGAAAATCCCAGTAGATCAGCAGTTTCTGAAATACTCAGACCAGCCCGTCTGGCTCCAACAAACATGCCACACTCAAAGTCACTTTAATCACCTTTCTTCCCCATTCTGATGCTCAGTTTAAACTGCAGTAGATCGTCTTGACCATGTCTAGGTGCCTTAGTTCATTGAGTTGCTGCCATGTGATTGGCTGATTACAAATTTGCGTAACGAGCAGTTGGACAGGTGTACCTAATAAAGCCGGTGAGTGTATATTGGTGATGTTGTGCACATAAGATATATTCCTTTTATTAAAATACATTTATGATTGTAAATCTCCGTTTTTATATATAATTGTAACTAACAGATTATTAAAATTTCATCCATATTTTACCGGAACACATTATAAAATATATTTTAATACACTGAAATGGATTTTTTTTCCAACATACAGTAAACATTTTTGGGAGGTGATCCTTCTTTTGCGTGTGTGAGGAATTATTAAAGCTGATGCTCAGTTAGTTCTAGCACAAATTTATACATAATAAAAGTTCTTTTTAAATTTTGCATCTTGAAATTTTCATTGTGAAGCAATAAGCTCCAGACAGTAAACACATTAAAATCAATCTTTAGCCATTGATATGAAGCTGCCGTGTCAGATTTCCTTCATTCACAAAACACCACTGGTTTCCATACAAGTTTGCGGAGAGAGTGTTTCTACAGGTGGTTTGTGAAGCCCACTCACCTGTATGAGGCACACTCAGAAATGCACAATGTTTTTATCTAGAGATTTGGAGTGATTGGAGGAAAGTGTCTGGTCAAATGTGGATACTGGTTCCTGTGTCGGTTTAAATGTGTCAGAGTGTATTTTTTACGGGTGGTTTGTCAAGCCCACTCACCAGTGTGAGGCACACTCAGAATTGCATAATATTTTGTGGTTTTCATGTGGTGTGGTGGGAAGGAAGGAAGAGGCATGTCTGGGCACCATTGTGCAATTGATATATACAGTGAAAGCATCTGCGCTCTTGGCTTGGACCGCTGGGAACTTGCCCTGATCTGGCTTACAGTACTGAATTTATGACTGCTGTTAGACCTTATACAAGGGGGTCAACAGGACTTTTTTAGTTTTATGAACCAAATTCCTTTGGATTTCTGTTACATATGTTGGAGATGAACCTAAATCACTCCCACCAGCTATTAGCTCTGTCCTAGCTTAATAAAATCAGCATTTATTAAATATCCACACCGTGAGAGCAATATATATGATTAATTTTTGTTGTTGTATTTCATATTATCCTAAAGCTGCGATCACGGTTAAACGTTTCAAGCCATACGAAGGAAGCACATTTGCTCTCAATTATTTTGCGCTGCTTTATGTGGCCATTAAGAAAACATACTGCAGAGGAGTACACCAGGGAACACGTGATATGTGAATGTATTACTAATAAGTAACACACATAAGTAACGGTGCAGCTGTTAGGTGTCTTCATTACATTTGCTCTGTTTAGGTCTCCACTTTATAGCATATACAGACACTGTGTTTGTATACATATGACTTGGTGTTAGTTTAAAATCAAAGAGGGCACTTGCTGAACTTGGTAATGTTAGATCCTGCATTTTAACTGGAGTCTAAAACTGCTGGGTTTCACACAATCCCTTCATGCTGTCCCAACACACATCGATTAAGTTAAATTAATGTTTTTATCAATATTAAATTGATTGAACCTAACATAATTACGTTGTCCCCCAAAAAACTCACAAAATTGTGTTGTTTCAATTCATTTTAAATAAGTATTTTCTTAATTAGTAACTTTGGGAGGTGTATGATTATAATTCCCCAACTTACTATATTGTTTCACTCTTAAAAAAATGCACTTGCCCTTTCCAAATGTAAGTGCTGTGAAATGTGGCGTGTTTAATCTTAATTTAATCATGAAAAAATCTATTAATCTATACATTTTGCCAGGGCTTGACCTTAACTTTTTAATCACCAGCCCATGTGGCTAGTAGTTGTCCAAAATTACTAGCCACTCACCATTTTTACTAGCCACAATTTTGTTGTTGGAATAAAAATATATTTTGTATGCACAAATTTGACTTTGGCATGCTAAAATGACTCGATTTAGATTCTGTGTTATGTCCACATGCCTCCGCATTCATTTCACTCTTTCTGTGTTGTGTATGCCTTTGCTCAATGAGCTTGAGCAAATGGGTTGTGGTTTTATCGTCGCATTACAATTAGTTTTTATTTTACAAGACTTTTCAGGGCTTAACCCTAAGTATTACCAAAAATTGATAAATAATTAAATACTGCTTAGCCCATTATTTTTAATCATGTGTCAAAACAAGTTATAAAGCTGTTTACATGTACTTTTTATTCAACAAAATTTCTCTCCAAAAAAAAAAAGACATTTAAAAAAGGATTGTGCACAGTAGTCTGTCCAGGCTACTATACAAAATGGAGAGTTAATCTCATATTAAAGCTATGTTATTGTAGAGAAAAATGATTAAACCATACAAGCAACTGCTGCTGCTAACAAATAGACATTTAAAAAGAATCTGGAGCTCTTGAAAGCAGCAGGACTATCAGTGAACAAGAATCGCATCAGATGTGCACGTGACACTGAAACCCTCGTCAGAGAGTGAGGATCGCCTGTGGGTCTGTGTACGTTTTGTTCATTTGTTTTCCATTTTCAAATGGAATAAAGGTAATGGAGAAAACGGCCGTTTTTCTTTTGCTCACGAGAAAACAAAAAAACAAGATTTTTAGATTTTCGTTTTTTGGTTTAGGGTTGGAAAATGGATAAACGACTTTAAAATTCATTTTACACATGTAGGCGGTGCGGAAACGCCCACTTTCCTCTAACTGTTCAACCAAATTTGAGCTTGTGACGTCGCCCTCAAAATAAAAGCCTTACACGCAGGCTTTTATTTATTTTTATTTAATTATATATAAACTAAGTTTACATATTCTATCATTTGAACCACACACAGTTAGCAGGCTTACATTCATTGCGTATGTATAAATTAAATAAAAAGGTAAATTAGCATTATTCTTAGACATTTGTCATTAAAATAAGGTCATAGTTCACTGCCAAGCTTCTTGCTGCTGAACCTGATGCTGAGCAAAGAAAGCCATTTCCGAGCAGCACCAATTTCTCGTGAGCAAAAGAAAAACGGAAAAACGTCCGTTTTCTCCATTTCCTTTATTCCGTATGAAAATGGAAAACAAATGAACAAAACGTACACGGACCCCTGTATCTCACCCTGCGCATGATCATCCTCTCATTCATATTCATCTGCTTTCTTTTGCTCACGTGAACACAGTTATTTTAGTCATCTCTCGTGCTGGACCCGGGCCATCCTTATTGTTGAACTCTGCTTTTTAAGAAAACTTCAATTTAAAAATTATCTTCAACCAGCCAACGTGGCTAGTCTAAAAGTGTCTGTCTGACCCACCACAGTTGAAATTCAATTCAATTTAGCTTTATTTGTATAGCGCTTTTACAATGTAGATTGTGTCAAAGCAGCTTCAAATAAATGTTCATAATAACTGGATCAGGGTAGTACAGTTTTTAGTGTTTAAGTTCAGCTTAGCTCAGTTCAGTGTGGTTTAAAGTCGTTACTGAGAGTTAAACACTGAAGAGCAAATTCATCGATGCGTAGCTCTACCAATCCTGAACCATGCGAGGCAGTGGCGACAGCGGAGAGGGAAAAAAAACTTCACCGATAGGAGAGTGAAGAAAAAAAACCTTGAGGGAACCAGACTCAGCTGGGCACGACCATTTTAATTTTTCCGCTGGCCAAAAGCCTTGTGCTGAGCTTCAGTCACCACGGTGGAGGCTGGAAGCTGGCCTCAGCGAAGACTTGTCTGTCCCTGAAGCGTCGCTGGAATCAGTCTCATGTTCTCCACTCCCCACGACCATCAGCGCAGCAGCAGCTCAGGATACGGCCTGGTCCCGGATATGGACACCTTGGGATCATCTCGTCGCTGGTCTTGGATCCAATCAGTGACTCCGCATAATCTGAGGACCTCGGGATGAGTATCCCCAGGTGGAAGAGTATTCCCAGGTGGAAATAGAGGATAGAGAGAATAATTAGCGTAGCTGCTGTTCATAGTGTATATAAGCAAGATGCAGAAATGTACCCGCATTTGCTGGTTTTTAATGTCAAGACTTGAATTTAGCTTATTAGTTTTTACAAATTTAAAGTGGATTGAACATAAAACAATTAAGTTGTCCCAAAAAAAAAACTATTTTGCTTACATGTGCAGCAAAGACACTAGTGTTACCAATGTACCGCATGCCTTGTTTTTAGATAGTTTTCTAATTTCACAATCTCTATAGGGCGAGGCAGTGGCGCAGTAGGTAGTGCTGTCGCCTCACAGCAAGAAGGTGCTCCGGTTTCCCCCACAGTCCAAAGACGTGTACAGTTGATTTGGGTAGGCTAAATTGTCCATAGTGTATGAGTGTGTGTGTGTGAATGTGTGTCTAGATGTTTCCCAGAGATGGGTTGCGGCTGGAAGGGCATCCGCTGCGTAAAAACTTGCTGGATAAGTTGGCGGTTCATTCCGCTGTGGCGACCCCGGATTAATAAAGGGAGTAAGCCGACAAGAAAATGATTAAATGAACAATCTCTATAAAGAAAACCTAATATTTTTATCATATTAAGATTTCTACATAATATTTACTTCAACAAATCAATTTCACTTCACCTGTTTCAACTCAACTTGCAACCTTCTTAAACAAGTGTAAATCAGCACGTGCAGTAGGATCTGAAACGTTAACAGTCCCGTCATTTCACCGATCTGGGCCTGATTTTATTCCCGCCTCACTTCTGTCTAGGACTTTTTCCAAAGCTGCTCAACTTGAACTATGAAGAGTTCTCAACAGCCTGAACTTGCGTCAACTCCTCACCACTCGACAAATCTCTCGGCTGGCCACGGGATTCAAGAATCACATCTTTGTTTTCCAACATTTCTAAGCAGTTTTCCCCAATCCTGCACACAAAAATGTTCACACATTAGCACATTTGCACTGGTTTAATCCCTACTCAATGCACCTTCAGTAAACACACAAGCAGAAGCAAAAGCTTTCTGCGATGTTCCCTACTTCAACAGCATAATGCTTCCTAGCTACTATGCAAAAGTATTAAAGCACTATACCAGCTTTGTTGGCCAAAGATGTTTGCACAATATATAATCAATCAGTGTGTTTATTGAAACAAACAGAAAATATAGGAAATATGTACAAAAACAGCACAACATTTCTTCTTCAAGCAAGAGTCTTCGTTTAATTTGGCTTCCCTTGGCACCAAGCTGAGCTTGATCTGTTTTGGTCTAGTTTTCCTGGTATATTCAGAAATAATGTCCTGTTTAATATTTGGCTTTTTTTAAGCACTTTTCAGAGTTCATCTTTAGATTTAGAGAGTCATATCTTTTTTCTGTTCAGGTGATCTCACACAGCCTTTGTAATATTCCACAAGCCACAGCCATGTCACCCTGCAGCCCAAGACCGGTTACTCACTGAAGCTAAGCAGGGCTGAGCCTGGTCAGTACCTGGATGGGAGACCACTAGGGAACACCAGGTTGCTGTTGGAAGTGGTGTTAGTGAGGCCAGCAGGGGGCGCTCAACCTGTGGTCTGCGTGAGTCCTAATGCCCCAGTAAAAGTGAAGGGGACACTAAAACTGTCAGTGGGCGCCGTCTTTCGGATGAGATGTTAAACCGAGGTCCTGACTTTCTGTGGTCATTAAAAATCCCATGGCACTTCTCGTGAAGGAGCAGGGGTGTAACCCCGGTGTCCTGGCCAAAGTCCCTGTATCGGCCCTTACGATCATGGCCTCTCAATCATCCCCTTCCACCGAATTGGCTCTATCACTGTCCCTCCACTCCACCAATAGCTGGTGTGTGGTGAGCGCACTGGCGCCGTTGTCCTGTGGCTGCCGTCGCATCATCCAAGTGGATGCTGCACACCGGTGGTTGTGTGGAGAGACCCCCCTCATGATTGTAAAGCGCTTTGGGTGTATGGCCATACACAATAAATGCGCTATATAAATACACATTACATTACATTACATTACATTACATATTCAGGTCTGGAACCTGTGGAGGCCATTTTATGACTGTCTGAGTTTCATCGGCTGTTTTCTTTCTCCAATAGAACAGTACTGGGGTGCGTTTCCCAAACAACAACATTACTTGTGGCTGAACTATCACAGTATGATGCATTGTTTGGGAATATAACGATGTGGTGATGAGTGTTTCCCAAAACTGTAGCTGCTCTGCTCTGCCAAAAATAAATCTTTAAAAAAAAAAATAATAATAATAGGTCACCTATAGCTTTCGTCGTGAGTCACGGCTGTGTTCAAAATAACATAAGCAATTTCAAAGTGCACTATGAAGGAAACGCAACTGTCAATATGAAGATTGCTGAAACTGAACTGCAAAAATGGCGAGGCAGTGGTGCAGTAGGTAGTGCCGTCACCTCACAGCAAGAAGGTCACTGGGTCGCTGATTCGAACCTCGGCTCAGTTGGTGTTTCTGTGTGGAGTTTGCATATTGTCCCTGCCTTCGCGTAAGTTTCCTCCGGGTGCTCTGGTTTCCCCCACAGTCCAAAGACATGCGGTACAGGTGAATTGGGTAGGCTTAATTGTCTGTAGTGTATGAGTGTGTGTGTGTGTGTGTGTGTGTGTGTGTGTGGATGTTTCCCAGAGATTGGTCGTGGCTGGAAGGGCATCCGCTGCATATAAACTTGCTGGATAAGTTGGCGGTTCATTCCACTGTGGCGACCCTGAATTTATAAAGGGACTAAGCCGACAAGAAAATAAATGAATGAATGAACTGTAAAAATACTTTAAAAGCAAATTGCACCTAGGAGGGATCGCTTTAATTCGCTTAAATCGCTTTTTTTTTTTTTTTTAATAATTTCAAGTTTAAATGTTAGAATGTTCTAAATGAAAAGGGCATAAGTGAGAATGATCCAACCAGGAACTATGCTTCTAATCAGGCCCGGATTGGCTAATCGGGAGGACCGGGAGAGTTCCCGGTGGGCCGGTCCGTTTTTTGGCCACGAGCGCCGGTGTCACTAGCTCCAGAATCTGTTGCTCTCAGCAGTCACACTTTTTAAAAATAATTTATTTACTTGACCACAGCCTTCTTATTCATTATTTTACCGCAGCTCTGCTCTTTTTATCTATTTTCTCTTAACCTCGTGAGCAAGATGCAGCCTGCAGGTGAATGATGAGATAACTAAATAAATCACCAATCAATGTATAGCTAGTGTGGTACAGTGGTTAGCACGTTAGGTTATAATGCTGCTAACCCGGGTTCGGTCCTCGTCTGAGTAACATTTTTTTTTTCATTTTTATTGTTAAGAACATTTGAAGTTCTAAAACAGCTGTTTTCTCAAAAAAAGACGTGATAGTGTAATTAGAAACTGAATTGGAAATGACCTTATTTTAATATAGTCAGTGGTGAACTGAGGTGGGCCGGTCTAAGGCTTGAAACTCCAGGGCTGAAAAAGAGTCCCACTCCAGCCCTGCTTCTAATTATGCTCCAGAGGTGTAGTTGCAAGCGTACAAGTTTGCGAATGTTCGTTGGAACGACGGATTTGTAAAATGCCAAATCAACTGTCTTTATAACGAAGAAATCTGCGACCTTTTAGAAACACCCATACACTTTTGCATACACAAACAAATACACTATAGCCAATAGCCCCTTTCACACATACAGACCTTTCCGGAAAATTGCCGGCAATTTTCCGGAAAGCTTGTATGTGTGAACAGGTCCTTTTTGAAAATACCGGTAAATTTGTTCTGGCTATTTTCCGGAAAGAGAAGTTGTAACATTACCGGCAATTTGCCGGAATGCTGCGCTGTGTGAATGCAGAAGGAAGATTGCCGTAATAAGCGCGTGCACGTCTAGAACGTGCTGACGTGAGACGTCTGCTTTAGCCAATCACAACAGTCAGACGCGTTTACGTCCGCACAGTTCATGAGAATAAAAGCCTTTGAATATTTTTCCAGACACATTTAGCTGCTAGAAGTTAGTCAGATCACGTTTATATGTTCTTCTTAATGCCAACTGTGTAAATAATCATCGATGAGATGCTTATGATAAGCCGTTGTTTGTTTACCTTCAAGCTTTGCGTGTGCCTGTGAAACAGCCTGTGAGCGCCTGCACACGCACATATTATGAACATCTCGACATGCGAAAGTGATCCTGCGAAAGTTGTTCACAATATTGATCATCCACAGAGTTTGTAATTTAGTCAAATGTTTACAAATACAAGCGCAGCCGTTTAAAGCTCATTTGTGGTGAATGATGTCAGAATTTATCGGTATTTTGGAATGGATGTGTGAATGCTCTTTTCCGGACAATTTCCGTAACGTCCTCGCCTGTGTGAACAGCGCTTTTTTGAATATACCGGTAAAGTCGTTATGGAAATTTTACAGATATTTACCGGTATCACTGTGTGAAAGGGGCTAGTGTAGTTTACCCGATTCACTTAGCGCATGTCTTTGTACTGTGGTGGAAACCAGAGCACAAGAATTGTGTTGTTTCAACTCATTTTAATTAAGCAGTTTCAACAAACAGCAAACATAATTTTTTGAGTGCGTGTGTGTTACATCTGTGTATTCATGCAACATCTGCATCTCAACAATGTATTCAAGCAGGCCTGTGCGTGTGTTTAGTGTGGGGGTTGATGCTGACGGGACTCATTAGGTTTCTCTGTTATGTTTAAATGTTCTTAAGCAAAAGCTAGGGAGGCTTAAACACTGTGGATGAACCTGCATGTTGTTCTTCAATTAAATCTCGATGAGGAATGCCGCAGCAGGAGTTCACCACGTCTCCCTGTTCACGTCATTTAAGGAACTTCCCCAATCCAGCATCCCTCAGTTCCTCGCCGACCCTGTCATCCTCAGTGTAGCTCTCAGTGTTATTATGCAATGCGCTAGCAAGCTCTGTCTTGATCTGCAGCAGCTCATGTTATCATTGTGACTCCCTTGGACATGGGGCCCAGACTAAATATTTTCACAGAAAGCATGTGAGACGTCTTAAAGAACTCTGACTGGCCTTTAGGATTAAGGAGCAGGGTTTGTGTGGGTTGGTTGATAGCTAAAGGGTTAGTTCACGCAAAAAAATGTTAAATGATGGTATTAATTACTCACCCTCATGTGGTGTGAATCCCATGAGAACTTCAGTCAGAACACAAATTAAAACATTTTAGAGGAAATCCTGGAGCTCTCTCCTACTCCAAAAGAAAGGGTCCTGTCATTAAAAAAAAAAAAATTCAGAAAAGTAACCAAAAACACTTCTGTGCACCAACAAATGGTAAATTTGCATTGTTCACCATGGTCTTCTCCATCAGATCAAGGGTGTGAGTTTACTATTGGTAATATGATGCTGACTTTTTATTCATGTATTTATTTTGTAATTACATGAGTTTTCCAGCAGAAATAACAAAACGGGAGGGTGGCGGGAGATGGGTCTGAAATACAGGAGACTCCCAGGAAAAATGGTAGTGTTGGCAGGTATGATCTCAACTGAAACATGAAGAAAGGGTGGGGCATAGAGTAGCTCCTCCCCTTTAAAAAAACCAGCCAATGTTTTTTTTTTTTTTTTTTTTTTTAACAGCTTTGCCAGCAAGAGAAGTTGAGCTCAAGCACATCAAATGAGAAGTTTCTTGAAGGGGGCGGGGCATGCCAGATACTAGAGAGCATTTGATTGGTCAAGTTTTATGTAAAACTAAAGTATGAGGTGACGTGAAAAAAATCCTTGATCCATTTAGACCAAGTGACAAACTTTATGGGCCCTATCATACACCCGGCGCAGTGTGGCGCAAGACGCGGCGCAATAGTCCTTTGGTAGTTTCAGCTTGGCGCAAGAGTCGTTTTAAGGCGTTGCGCTACGCTGTTTAAATAGCAAATGCATTAGCGCTCATTTGTGCGCATATAGGCGTTCTGGTGTAAAAAGGAAGGGGTTCTGAGGCGGACCGCTGGCGCGTTGCTATTTTGAGAAACTATAATAGATTTTTTATTAGACCAAAACAAACCCGGTCTAAACTCCAGCGCAGAGTTGCGACTCGCTTACACACTGCTTAATACACACAAGAGAGCAATAGGCAAATATCTTTACATATGAAAAAATGTAAATATTAAGGATATATATATATAGGATATAATAAGAATAGATATAGGATATAAATATAAAGGATTAAAATATTACAAAACATTATTTTCTAGCCTATAAATATGAAAAATCACTGCTTTTATGTCTTCTTCATCTCGGGAGGCTTTTTCAGTTCATTCATAACAATTTGCTTTTGTATAATGTTATTATTATTAGCAGTATTATTTATTATATACATATTTATATTTGTTTTATTAAAACAAGCTTAGATTTGCCCAGCTGTCAGGTTTTAGACCATATGGGGCATGGCAGGTGTATTTGGAAATAACTCAGTATTTTGACCACACTTGGTCATTATTGATTATTTATTCGTTTGCTGGAAATTAGAACTGAATTTAGAAACAGTTTTGAAACAAATCTTTGCGCTTAACAAATGAAATTAATTATTTATAGACTAATTGATGTCTGTGCTAAAGGTTTCCCTATCCAAGAGCGAAAGTGAAAGTAATCCATTATCTCTCATTCTCACGCAGTAGATGCTCTGTTTAACAGTTTTCTGTTAAAAGCTGTTTACTGTTTGCTTGTGAAATGCTCATTTTTTCCACTTAGACTTACTTTGCGTCCTGTAAATAGCGAATGTGCTCTTGGCGCGACGCAGCTGACTCTTAAAGGGAATGGGAGATGAGACTCTGATTGGTTTATTCTCAAAACACACCTATAACTCATTAAGAAAATAAACTCAACCCTTTTAGCCCATGCACCACGGCGCAAGGCAGATTTCCCGTCCTTAAATTAGCAAAAACGCGTTCTGACACGCCCTGAAAGCGTTTGCGCCCTGCGTTTTGCGCTCTGCGCATGGACCGTCAAAATAGAGCCCTATATGTTTATATTGGTTTTATATTTTCTAAACCTGAATTTTGTCACTGTTTTGGAGCACACTAGACAATAAATATCCTTGAAACTAACATCTAAAAGTTGTATTTGAATTTCACGGGACCTTTAAAGCATTGGTTAACCTCAGTTCGGCAGGATCAGGAGATGGTGCATTGGGTGCATCCAGTGCACAGGTTTGGATGTCTGCCAGGCACAATATTTTACAGGTTGGATTTTTATGTGCAGCTGTGAGAGGAAAGCTTGGAGATACTCATGGTGTGAATTATCTACAGTAAGTGTGGCCTCCGCTTCGAGTAACAAACTATCAGGGGCCTTTTACACAGACATAATAATACACTCAGAGTTAGACTAGTGGACAAGGTGACAGATAAACCTGGGGGACAGACCTTGATGGAGTGAAGATCTCAGTGCACTTAAGACAGATACACACGCACACCACAGTAAAAAATGGTGATCATTTCACAATAAAGTATTATTATTTAAAAGGATAGTTCACCCCAAAATGAAAAACAGCTAGCTATTAACTCAGCCTCATGTGGTTTCAAACATTGATGAGATTCTTTCTTCTGTTGAACGCTAATGAAGATATTTTGGAGAAAGCTAAGAACCTGTAACCATTGACTTTCATGGTTCTGTAGGAAAAACTAATTGAGTTCAATGGTTACAGGTATCTAGCTTACTTCAGAATACATTTTGTATTCATCAGAAGGAAGAAAGAAAGACAGATTTGGAGGAATTAAGAGTAGGTTATGACAGAATGTATAATTTTGCATGAACTGTCCAATTAAACTAAATATGTGTTGGAATCTTTACTCATTTGTGTTCATGTTAACTCGCATCATGGAGTGGTAATACTTTTAGATATCTTTTGATTTTAATCATTTAATGCATGTTGGAAAATAAAATGTTAATGGCTTTCTAATGTTAAGTAAAGTTAACAAACAAAAGCTTACGTTAGCAAATAAATATGTCCATTGCTTTTAACAATAACAACTTTATAAACTCTGCAGTGTTCATTTCAGAAGTAAAATAACCCCCCAAAACAGCAGCATTTGTGTGTAAAAGTCCCCTGCTTATGGCTTCATTTCTTTTCTTTTATTCTGTGAACAGAGAGTAATGAGGACAAGCAATGACACTTTACGGCTGAAATAAAGTAAATGACATTAAGTTGTTTGTTGTAATTGTTTAAGAATTTTACTAGAAATTTCGGTAACACTTTACTATATGTTTCCATTAGTTGATGTATCTTCTGCATGAGCAAACTATGAACTCTACAAGCATTTATTCATTAGTTAATGAAAATAACGTTAGTTTGTTAACTCACAAAGCATTAACTAATGTTAACAAGAATGACTTTGGATTTTAATGATGCATTAGTAAACGTTGAATTATGATTAATAAATGGTGTGTAAATATTGTTCATTCTTAGTTCATGTCAGTCAGTACATTAATTCATGTTAACTAATGAAACCATACTGTAAAGTGTGACCGAAATTACTAATATTTCCACAAGAATTAAAAATTAGGAGAACATGTCTACAGAACACACCTCATGAAATGAAATGGACTATGGAAACATGTAGGAAACTGATCCAAAAGGCTCCTATGAAGGCTTTAAAGGGGGAAAAGCTCATTTTCTGCCATCCAGTTTTGAGTAAGTTACTTTATTTATGTAATCAGTTACTAATTACATAATTAATTACTGCATAGTCGAGGCAGTGGGAAAACTTGCTGGATAAGTTGGCGGTTCATTCCGCTGTGGCGACCCCAGATTAATAAAGGGACTAAGCCGACAAGAAAATGAATGAATGAATTACTGCATAATTAAAATTTTATTTTAAATACTTAATTACTTAATAATCTATTTAATAAATTAAATCTGTATAAATCTCTAGGCAATATAAATTAAACATTCTTCAACATGGCCTTTTAATTTTATTATAAAAAAGTAATATTTAAAAGTTCTAAAATAATAATAATAATAATATATATCAGGGTCAGTTGGCGTTTCTGTGTAGAGTTTGCATGTTCTCCCTGTGTTTGTGTCCACAAGTCCAAAAACATGCGCTACAGGGGAATTGAGTAAGCTAAATTGTCCCTAGCGTATGAGTGTGTATGGATTTTTCCGAGTAATGTGTCGCAGCTGGAAGGGCATCCGCTGTGTAAAACATATGCTGGATAAATTGGCAGTTCATTCCGCTGAGGCAACCCTAGTTTCCTAAAGGGACTAAGCCGAAAAGAAAATAAATGAATGAATGAATATATATAATTTATTCATTTAATTTCCGACTTTCTTTTTATTTCTTAATATTTTTAAGCATGTGCAGTCTACATGAAATGTAACCGTCTTTCTTAAAATATAATTATTTTGAAAATTAAATCATTCTTTTTAAAAAGCATATAATTATTCTGCTTATCTGAATTCATTTATAGTGTTGAATTAATTTATTTTCAGCTTTTAACACAAGTATATTAATTAAATGTCCCTAAAAATTTAAAGTATTCCCTTATAGTTGCTTTTTCAGTAGATAAGTAATTTATTTACAGTAAATTGTAAACAGTAACAACCAACACTGGTGAAATTAAAAGACTGAATACTTTTAATGGGGACTGGGAGAAAAAGCTTTCTTAAAACATTTTGGTTTGGTGGAATCACACCACCAAACTAAGCAGTGGTTTAAGGACAGTAAGATTAACGTCCTTGAACGGCACAGTTAAAGACGCAACCTTAATCCAAACTAATCTGGAGTGACTTTAAACAGATTCTGTACACTTTAACCGAGTTTAAACTACTGTGGAAATATATCTAGCCATAACTGCGAATTCAGTACAGATAAAACCAATACTTTAATTCAAACATTAGATTGGGAAATCATTCAGGTGATTATTTTTACCATGAGGCACATCAAGATCATTTAACATAAAGATTTAGAATATCTCCTATTTGCTCTTATTATTAAACACTTTTATTAATGTCTATTATCAAATACATTTTGACATTTTCTTGTCTACACAGTGCCCTCTATGGGTGAAACCAAATCAATGGACAATGTAGAATGAACCCGCTCTGCTCACAAATGATACACAAGCACAAGCCTTTTCACTTTTCTCAAAGCATGACTTCAAAAAACAAACAAACATCATCCAACACATTGGAAGCATATTGTTTTTTGTTGGCCCTGCTGAAAAATCCAGCTTAAACCAGCCTAAGCTGGTTGGCTGGTTTTAGCTGGTCAACCAGGCTGGTTTTAGAGGGGTTTTGGCCATTTCCAGGCTGGTTTCCAGCCATTTCCAGCCTGGTCTTAGCTGGTCAGGCTGGGAGATGACCAGCTAAAACCAGCTTGACCAGCCTAGCCAAGCTGGGAGTCCAGTCAAAACCAGCTATATCCAGCTTAAACCAGGCTGGTCAAGCTGGTTTTAGCTGGATTTGGCTGGTCATTTTCCAGCCTGACCAGCTAAGACCAGGCTGGAAATGGCTGGAAACCAGCCTGGAAGTGGCCAAAACCCCTCTAAAACCAGCCTGGTCGACCAGCTAAAACCAGCCAACCAGCCTAGGCTGGTTTAAGCTGGATTTTTCAGCAGGGGGATCACTCTTTAGATGAGTCAATAACCCCCCTCAAACAATTAAAGGGATAGTTCACACATAAAATGGCTTTACTCCTCCTTTGTGTATGGATTTTAAACCATTATGAATTTTCTTCTTCTGTTGAACACTAAAAGAAGATATTTAGAAGAATGCTTGCACTCCTTGACTTCAATAATCGGTGTAAAAAATTCTATGGAAGTCAATGAGCACCAGCATTCTTCAAAATGTCTTCTTTTGTGTTCAACAGATGAAAGTAACAAGAACAAGTGAGTAGATCCTGACATTTTCTTGAGGGTGAACTGTGCCTTTAAAGTTTTACTAAAAGCTAATTCATTATACGAAATCTGTTTTGCTTCAGGTTGACTTTAATCAATGAATACCCAGCGCTGTTATTGTGCCAAATCACACATCTTTTGTACAAGTTTAACACATGTTTTCAACTACCCTAAAAGTTCCACGGTGAGAAACGCGCCTGTCACTTGAGGGGTAAAGTTAGCGAGGATGAGGACGGGGTATAAAGAGAAGGAGATTTGAAGTGGTGGCTGGTAACCATAGTAACAGGGTAAAGTGCCTGAATTGCAGCGCAGTGGGAGAAAAGGCCGTGACCCGTCTCTGTGTCAGGGAACATGGGGAATGATTCTTTTCTCTTTGTGTGTGTACTTATGTGGTTTATGAGGACACAAAATTGTGTAATGACATGGCTCTGACCTAGTTCTAACATTACGTGAAGATTCCAGTGACAAGCAATTTGTCTCTCTGCACCAAACACGATGCAACACCATAGTACGTTAAAATACCAGTCACTGCACTCCTAACGAAATAGTAAAGGCATTAATACATATTAAACCATTAATAACAGGCTACTGAGTGACTGATGTTGTTGGTTTGCACTTAATCACTTCCAATCTCAAACCGACTGTTATTTTATTTTCACAATCTAAGGTGAAATATCTACTGCTGCTTTCAGTTTTATGTACGTAAAATGGTATTTAAAGTCACATTGGTAGCAATTAACACTGAATAAAGCACATAATCAGTACCTGAGGTTAATCATTGTCATAGTAGTTTATGCTGTTGTTCAGCGGTGACATTGTAGAAATAGAAAGCATTTCTAAAATAGGAATTTTGCACATTACAGTTAAAGATGGTTACGAGAAAAACAAGTTAGTACATATTAAACCATTATTAATAGGCTACTGGGTGACTGCTGTTGTTGGTTTTGCACTGAATCACTTTCATTTTCTGCTAGACAACTTATATTCAAGATCTGAAGTGAACTATCTGCTGCTGCTTTCAGTTGTATGGCAATACATGCTACATAAAATGGTATTTAAAGTCACATTGGTAGCAATTAACACTGAGTAAAGCACATAATCAGTACCTGAGGTTAATCATTGTCATAGTAGTTTATGCTGTTGTTCAGCGGTGACATTGTAGAAATAGAAAGCATTTCTAAAATAGGAATTTTGCACATCACAGTTGGAGATGGTTTTGAGAAAAGCAAAATAATGCATATTAAACCATTAATAATAGGCTACTGGGTGACTGCTGTTGTTGGTTTGCACTTAATCACTTCCATTCTCGAACTGTCTGATATTTTGTTTTTACGATCTAAGGTGGAATATCTACTGCTGCTTTCAGTTTTATGTACGTAAAATGGTATTTAAAGTCACATTGGTAGCAATTAACACTGAGTAAAGCACATAATCAGTTCCTGAGGCTGATCATTGTCATAGTAGTTTATGCTGTTGTTCAGCGGTGACATTGTAGAAATAGAAAGCATTTCTAAAATAGGAATTTTGCACATTACAGTTAAAGATGGTTACGAGAAAAACAAGTTAGTACATATTAAACCATTATTAATAGGCTACTGGGTGACTGCTGTTGTTGGTTTTACACTGAATCACTCATATCTTCTGCTAGACAACTTATATTCAAGATCTGAAGTGAACTATCTGCTGCTGCTTTCAGTTGTATGGCAATACATGCTACATAAAATGGTATTTAAAGTCACATTGGTAGCAATTAACACTAAATAAAGCACATAATCAGTACCTGAGGTTAATCATTGTCATAGTAGTTTATGCTGTTGTTCAGCGGTGACATTGTAGAAATAGAAAGCATTTCTAAAATAGGAATTTTGCACATTGCAGTTGGAGATGGTTATGAGAAAAGCAAAATAATGCATATTAAACCATTAATAACAGGCTACTGGGTGACTGCTGTTGTTGGTTTGCACTTAATCACTTCCATTCTCGAACTGTCTGATATTTTGTTTTTACGATCTAAGGTGAAATATCTACTGCTGCTTTCAGTTTTATGTACGTAAAATGGTATTTAAAGTCACATTGGTAGCAATTAACACTGAGTAAAGCACATAATCAGTACCTGAGTTTAATCACTGTCATAGTAGTTTATGCTGTTGTTCAGCGGTGACATTGTAGAAATAGAAAGCATTTCTAAAATAGGAATTTTGCACATTACAGTTAAAGATGGTTACGAGAAAAACAAGTTAGTACATATTAAACCATTATTAATAGGCTACTGGGTGACTGCTGTTGTTGGTTTAACACTGAATCACTCATATCTTCTGCTAGTCAACTTATATTCAAGATCTGAAGTGAACTATCTGCTGCTGCTTTCAGTTGTATGGCAATACATGCTACATAAAATGGTATTTAAAGTCACATTGGTAGCAATTAACACTGAATAAAGCACATAATCAGTACCTGAGGTTAATCATTGTCATAGTAGTTTATGCTGTTGTTCAGCGGTGACATTGTAGAAATAGAAAGCATTTCTAAAATAGGAATTTTGCACATTGCAGTTGGAGATGGTTATGAGAAAAAAAAAATTAATACATATTAAACCATTATTAATAGGCTACTGGGTGACTGCTTAGGTGGTTCGCACTGAATCACTTACATTTTCTGCTTGTCAACTTACATTCAAGATCTAAGGTGAACTATCTGCTGCTGCTTTCAGCTGTATGGCAATGCATCTTACATAAAAATTGTATTTAAACTCACATTGGTAGCAATTAACACTGAATACAGCACATAATCAGTACCTGAGGCTGATCATTGTCATAGGTGGCGAGGCAGTGGTGCAGTAGGTAGTGCTGTTGCCTCACAGCAAGAAGGTCGCTGGGTCGAACCTCGGCTCAGTTGGCGTTTCTGTGTGGAGTTTGCATGTTCTCCCTGCCTTCGCGTGGGTTTCCTCCGGGTGCTCCGGTTTCCCCCACAGTCCAAAGACATGCGGTACAGGGGAATTGGGTAGGCTAAATTGTCCGTAGTGTATATGTGTGTGTGGATGTTCCCAAGAGATGGGTTGTAGCTAGAAGGGCATCTGCTGTGTAAAAACTTGCTGGACAAGTTGGCGGTTCATTCCGCTGTGGCAACCCCGGATTAATAAAGGGACTAAGCCGACAAGAAAATGAATGAATAAATGAGTTGGAGGTGGTTAGGACAAAAACACCTTTTAAGATAGAAAACATGGCTTTTATTGCATATTATTGAGCTGCCTCATTACATATTTTTAGGACAACGTCTTAAAGTGGTTTATGAGGACATAATATAAGCCCTTGTAGTACTTACACAGGTTTTTTTCACATTCAAAATCTGCTTCAAAAGTGTTTCCTGTGAGGGAGGGGTTTAGGAGTTGGGGTAGTGTAAAGTCATTTAATAAGTGTTTTTTTACAGTATAAAATACATTAAGCCTACAGTCCCCGTAAATTATATGTACAAGTGTGTGTGTGTGTGTGTGTGTGTGCTTGTTTATGTGGTTTATAAGAACACAAATTTGTATAATGACATAGGTATGACCTACTGTAGGTGTTACAGTAGCTATGTTTCCATCCACCTATTTTATGCGCATTTTGCAAAAAAAAACAGTTGATGGAAACGTCATGATGCGCATCAATTTTGAAAATGCGCATAAAAAAACGTATGCGCCTAACTGGGTAGGATAAACTTTTTATTCGATAAGAAAAGATGCGCATAAACTGCGATGGAAACACTTTTACCGCACAAACTCCAGCATGCGCATTAAAAAAGGTCATGTGATTTTGTTAAAAGAGATCATGTGATGCTTAAAATGTATGTAAATGGGTAAAACGTCAGGCTGAGCACATTATAAAACATCTGAAATGTTGTTTTGGTCATTATAAAACGCCTTACCGTTTCAGTATTAATGTTATTATATTATTAATGACCTCCAGAATCAAGAGCGCCTGTGCTCCGCGTCTGACACCTTTAAACGCCACTGCGCGCTCACTGCTTGTCAGGATTGTCTTCTGAGGCGCGTTCATCTAGAAAAGATTGATGCAGCTTCTCTTACTGCAGCAAATGCAGTTTTTACTGTTGATATTTGGCGCCAGTTAATCAGGAAGTGACGATTTTGTTCAATTTGAGTCGTTGGATGGAAACGATGCTTCATTCGCACAACTTTTATGCGATAATACAGTTTTGCGCATAAAGTTTATTCGCATTTTTGGATGGAAACATAGCTAATGTTGAGGTGGTTTATGAGGTCAACCCTGATATCCTCTTAATTAAAAAAAAATTTTTTAGGTATAGCGTCGAGCCTCTCTAAGCGTTTTTACAGTATAAAATACAGTGTATGTGTGTGTGAGAAAGAGGTCATGGTGATTTTGAAGGGAAATGAAGCTCTGTCTAAACCTCCCGTCTTTCTGCCGGGGCGCCATCCCTGAGTCTTCACGTATGCCATCTGACTGAATTAGATTTTCTCAGCAGCTTGCACTCATGGGAACTTGGAAGCCCCAGTTTTACCCCCTGCCACTTCCTACATGCCCGCGAGGGAGTAAACATCAGCTCAGATTGTCATTCATCCCCGTACTCTGGGATTGATTTTTTTTTCTTTCCCTGCAGGTTTCAAATATGCAGGACTGCCAAGGACAGGTATCTGTGACCGCTGAGGACATGACAGACAGGCACATTTGTGTGTGTAAATGAAAAACGATTTCATGTTTACACAGATATTTATGAGTTCACATGTAATCTGGGCGTTGTTCATGAGCATGAATGTGTAATTTTAGAAGTCTGTCAATATTATTGAGATATTTTATATGTTTATCACAGAGATTCCAGCGTGACGCCTTTACAGTTAGCCAATGTTTTTTGTAACTCTACAATCATCGCTTAGGAAAGAGCTATATATAGTGGTCAATATTTTTAAAACTGTCCTAAGACAAGAATGAGTGTTGTTGAATAGTTTTAGCACAACTTTGATAAAAGTTTTTGATGCCCTTCAAATGCTGACCGCAGTATGTGTGTATGTTTCTGTACTCTTTCACCCACACCAAAGGTCTTGTTTGTTATGTTTTAATAGGATACTTGTTAGCACTAGTTAACTATTAGTCAACATGAAATGACAATTAAACATCCTTCATAAGCATGGTATTGTTGTTTAACATTCCCTGCACAATCACTTGGACATAATTAAAATAAAAAATGAGTTTGTTGATATTATTTACTGAACAATACATTTGTCATCATATTTATAACCATTTTTATTATTGACAGATGCATTAGTGCATGACACCTTATAGTAAAATGTCGCCAATTCATTTCCAAACCCTATATGTACTGATATATATACATATATATATATATATACAGTTGAAGTCAGAATTATTCTCCCCCCTTTGATTTTTTTTTCTTTTTTAAATATTTCCCAAATGATTTTTAACAGAGCAAAGAAATTTTCACAGTATGTCTGATAATATTGTTATCTTCTGGAGAAAGTCTTATTTATTTTATTTCGGCTACAATAAAAGCAGTTTTCAATTAAAAAAAAAAACATTTTTGGGACAAAAGTATTAGCCCCTTTAAGCTAATTTTTGTTTTGATAGTCTACATACACTAACAAACTATTATCATACAATAACTCGCCTAATTACCCTAACCTGCCTAGTTCACCTAATTAACCTAGTTAAGCCTTTAAATGTCACTTTAAGCTGTATAGAAGTGTCTTGAAAAATATCTAGTAAAATATTATTTACTGTCATCATGACAAAGATAAAATAAATCAGTTATTGGAAATGAGTTATTAAAACTATCATGTTTAGAAATGTGTTAAAACAATCTTCCCTCCGTTAAACAGAAATTGGGGGAAAAAATAAACAAGGGCACTAATAATTCAGGGGGGCTTATAATTCTGACTTCAACTCTGTATAAAGTCAGAATTATTAGCCCCCCCTTTGAATTTCTTTTTTTTTTATATATATATTTTCCAAATTATATTTTACAGAGCAAGGAAATTTTCACAGTATGTCTGATAATATTTTTTCTTCTGGAGAAAGTTTTTTTAAATCATTTTTAAGGTCAAAATGATTAGCCCATTTAAGCTATATATTTTATGATACTCTACAGAACAAACCATCGTTAAACATTGAACATTGCCTAATTACTCTAACCTTCTTAGTTAACCTAATTAACCCCCAATTTCTGTTTAACGGAGAAAAGATTTCTTCAACAAATTTCTAAACATAATAGTTTTAATAACTCATTTCTAATAACTGATTAATTTTATCTTTGCCATGGTGACAGTAAATAGTATTTGACTAGATATTTTTCAAGACACTTCTATAAAGCTTAAAGAGACATTTAAAGGCTTAACTAGGTTATTTAGGTTAACTAGGCAGGTTAGGGTAATTAGGCAATTTATTGTATATCGATGGTTTGTTTTGTAAGCAATCTGAAAAAAAAAAAACAGTTTAAAGGGGCTCATAATTTTGACCGTAAAATGGATTTAAAAAAATAAGAACTGCTTTTATTCTAGCCGAAATAAAATGCATTAAAATGTATTCTAGCCAAAATATAGTTACATCTGTAATTTTTCTCTCATCTCTTGTTTATTTTTAGTTATTTCACTTTAAAAGCAAACAACTGAAAGAAAATAACCTATTAAATACTATAAATGTGAAATTACTGAACCTACACAGCAGTTTGCGAGAAATGCTCATTATAGAAGAAAATTCAGATGGCATTTAGAGGCTTTGGCATCTGAGCTCTTCATGTTTAATATTTTATATTGTTAATAATAAAAGACTCAAATTGGAAAAAGATGCAGACTGTCTGAGACATCCTGAGGATTTCATCCAATCCAAAAGATTTTGTAAATGTACATCTATTTTGTGCTGTATATGAAGATGAATAGCCCACATGCAATGGGAATTATGCGTAGGTTATTTCATATCTTCATAAAATAAGTCCTGACTTTTATTGAATACAAGAATAATAACATCACTGCATTGAAGAAAAAATACAATAACAAACAAATTAAGAAAGAAAAAAAACTTTACAAAGCCTCAATCATTAAGAATAAAGATTATCATAAGCTTTAAGAAACGTATTATTCTTATTATCAATAAGCTCAAGAGATTCAATATTGTACGAAATTTTAAAAAGGAAAGTATTAAATAAGTATTGTTTTTAGGAACTTATTTTTGTGTATAAAAAAATTACAATGTAACAAAAAATTAACAATAAGATCAAGAGCATGATCTTTACCCGAGAAAAACAGAAATATATCTGTTATAGACAAATTTAAATCATGTTTAAATAAGGACGATAATTAAAAAATAATATTATTCCAAAGCTGTTTAACGTGAGTGCAACTTTAGAATGAGTGAAATAAAGTCTCTTCATGCACATTGTAAAATAAGTCCTGACGAGGAGAGTCAAACCCTTCACAGAGCATCATCATCTACGTCACCTCCCACTGGCCAATCAGGCTCAGGCCGCCTTGTGTAGATTCAAGACCTGCAGCGCTGAGCGGCAGAAGCGCTGATAGACTGAGCGAGCGCAAAAGTGATAAGACCTTCCCGTACGCGTGTTAACATCCACGGCAGTACGAACCAGCGCGAGCCAAAACAGTCACGGAAATAAGACGAGGAAAAAACGGACGCGTGTGCAGCGGTCAAACCAAGGATTGCCACTGGATCACTTTACAGCAAGCCTTTGCTCTTGATGATAATCATATGCGCAGAAGCCGTCCTCTGGCCCTATAGACGCGCGTGCACACTGGAGGCTGCGCTTGGAAGTGGACGAAACTTTTTGTTTGTTTTGCCTCTGACGTTTTGGATTCAGATTCATTAAACGTCGGCTTTCCGTTATACTGTGGATTTTAATTTTAAATTACGCAGAGGACCAAGATAGTGTGGATTTCCACTTTTCTTTATATTATAATTATTATTGTTATTCTTATTTATATCCTTTTTTTTTCTCTGGAGGAGCGGGTGGCGGTCCAGAAGTTAATTTTAGCGGATTCGACGCAGGTGCTTCGGATCTGAAGGGCAGAATGGATGTGTTACTTTGACCCACGATATCACACTCGGTTCATTCATACCCAGCAGCTTCGCTTTCTTAATTGTTTTGAGAGCCAGAGACTCACCGCAACACTCCACTGGAATTACAATCATGAACTTGGTTGTTTATTTGATACAGTTATTTCTCGCGGCTCTCCTCCATCTGTCTGCTGTAAAGGTAAGGGTTCAGGGGGTCAGTATGAAATGAGAGAAATTCATGTGCATTGGGGTTGTTTATTATTAATGTGTAACGTGAGATCGTCTTAAAGACGAAATGCAATAGCCCACACCATTTATATGCTACAATAAGTTACATAAAGTTTACATTTACTTACTTTGTTTCAAAACGATTAGCCTAATGTTACTTATAATAGAAAGCAAGCTTGTATCTTTTTATTGTCATCTATGGATGACCTTTAAAGCCTTCCTATTGCACAACATGTTACTCATAATGTGGATATTAACCATAAGTTTTCACTTAAATCAGAGATGGTCCTTCTGTTGCGCTGTCTGCTTTGACAGGAATATTTATAGGCTAACAATAGTATGGGACTGCTGCTATCCTAAGGTTTAATCTCACTTAAGCGAAGGATTTGGTGAGATATCACTATATGTGAGATGTTACGTGCAGTAACGCGTCATCCGGGTGCTGAATCAACCAGGAGGTTATTTCTTACTAGTAATGCCATCAATAGAGATACAAAACGACTTTCGGCGTTTCACTTGTGCTCGCGATGCTTTAAGACTTAAGATGCTGTCACACAATGCTCTCTTGACGAGAATAACAACAAGATATTACCTGAAATCCTGCTTTTCTTTGTCTCCCGCCTAATTAATTCATTTACTTGAATAGTGGCACGAGAGTGCATGTCTGCTGTCAAGAAACACATTCGCCTGAGGTAAATTTTTACCTCGGCGGGCAGTCGTGGTTGTCTCAATGTTAAATGCAGAAAATAAGAGAACAAGAAACGTCTGCTTATATATGTAGCAGATGGTCAGAGAGGCAAACCGGGGAGATTCTCACGCAACACCGAGAGTTGTTGCGCCAGTCCACCACCTGCAGTAACGCGAGCAACCAGCAACCGGTCACACACACACACACCATGGCGAGACTAATCTGTAGGCGGGAAAGAAGAATAGTCTGAAGGATTGCTGGAAGATGATTGGCTCTCTGGAGCCTCTTTGAATGACAAATAAGGTCCCTTATGAAGATTATAGAAGGTTTCTCTGTTGTAAAATAAACTATTTATTTGCATTAATGATTTTAAAAGCCCTTTTAAGGTTTTCTTTAAATGTACCACCATGACATAAAATGATGTGAAATAAGTATAATGACTGCTGTATGTGTGTTTGAGTTAAATATGCATTAAAATACTAATATAGGACCACCCAGGACAACAAAACCATACGTGTCAATTTTTGGAAACTGAGATTTATGCATTATCTTAAAGCTGAATGAGTTTTCATTGATGTACACTTTGTTAGGACAATATTTGGCTCAGATACTGAAATTTAAGATTAAAAAGTAATACAAATATTGAGAAAATCATCTTTAAAGTCTTACAAATAAAGTTTTAGCAATCGACATTGCTATATTACTAATAAAAAATGCAGTTTGTATATATTCATGGTACCACATTTGCTAATGTCTTCATGGAACAAGATTAATTACTTAATATTGTAATGATTTTTGATAAAAAAGGGGGGGGAAATTATCATTTTGATCCATGTTTTAAGCCATGGATGTCATAACTTGATCCTGGAGGGTCGGTATCCTGCATAGTTTAGCTCCAACTTCCTTCAACACGCTTACCTGAAAGTGTTAGCATACCTAAAAAGAGCTTGATTAGCTGGTTCAGGTGTGTTTAATTGGGGTTGAAACATAAACATGTAGGAGACCGACCCTCCAGGACTGAGTATGGGCATGCATGTGTTGCATTTCCTCGTAAGATCAGACTGACAAAACGTAATATACTTATGTTTCCTCGTGAGATCAGGCTGGGTTTTGTGGTCCAGTGTCACACAGGCTACAGTGCTCATATGATAAGCTATACATACATAAAACTGTGCAAGTGATAGCACTGCATTAGAAACAAGCTGTTGTACCCCTAAATGCTCAAGTTTCACACATTCGTAAACTGACATCTCACTTCTTTCTTGTTTTTAGCCCATTAACAGATGCTAATTTTATTGAAGAACATGCAGTTCCTCAAGCTAGAGGAATCTGTTGTTTATTACCTGACAAAACTGCGAGTTTGTTAATTAAAACCATAGAAAACTAACATTGCCAGAGGAAATATCCTGTAGTGCCTTCTTCGATTATTATTTTGGCCAACGGGAGTATTTAGAGTCAGTAATCCAGTGCACATTTCCTAGTAAACCATGAAGCATCTAATAACTTCTGAACGTTATAGTATAGTTTAAGTGAAAAAAGAAAGTAATAGTTAATGCAATATGCCAAAGATAATTACATTATTATAAATAATAATCTATATCTTTTATTGTGTGTTCTGTTATATGTAATTGTCATTTCTCTATCCTGATAGGCTGCCCACATACCCAAAGAAGGGGGAAAGAGCAAAAATGATGGTAAGTCACCTTAAATGTGCTTAAATCTCTTCATAGATGATGATGTGAAGTTTTCATGACGTGAAAAAAGTATCTAAAAAGAGAGCAGCACCACCTAGAGGACGTGTTTGTAATTACACTCTCGCTTTTATCTCAAGTTCTGTCACTTAAAAGGCAGGTAATCGCCCACTGTAGTGTGTGTGTGCGTTTGTTACGCAACCCTCACTCCACCTAATATCACGCTGAAACTAAACATTCATAAATATTTGCTTAGACACTCAAGATTAGGAGATATTTCCCACCCTCATTAGGCCGTGCAAAGGATCGTCAAAGTGAATAATTCATTCTGCCCGCAAGCAACCTTGTGTGGAGTCATTGACCATGGCCGTGTTTGTTTATTAACAGAGACACTGTATGATTTATTCCTGATTTGTCCTCAAGGTCACAATTATTTGTTAGCAGTGGACCAGGTTGTTTGTATAGAGTCCCTGTTACGTTTCTGAGTGAACGCGTATTGTTATTTTTACATCATTCCCCATCTGCTTCCATTCGCATTCACTTTCCCACAACATCTGCTTGAGGATTTTGCTTAGTGTTTAAAGCACATTTGCATCATAACAGAGACCGAACCTTATTGGGTAAAGGGATAGTTCACGCAAAAAAAATCTAATTTTCTCAACATTTAATCAAACTAGATATTCTGAGGGAAAAAAATAGCCATTGATAGCTATGATTGATCTATAAATATGTTGTCAAAAATTTGACATTTGCTGTGTGTACAAACTACTTAATTAAAATTGGATGAAACTAGGCATGGGATGATAACTGTTTTTATGGTATAACGCAGTTTGGAAGAGTCAAGGTTTTAAAACTGCCAACATTTTCTCCGTAAGATATTTTTATTTACTTTTTTCCCAGCTTTTTAGGAAAACAGTATCGCCAGCAGAAAAAATACCCAAAGATGCTATTTTAAATTGTAAAGAAATCAGTAGCTGCGTCCCAAATCGCATACTTATGCACTATTCTGCGCCATTTTGTAGAATAAATAGTGCCAGTAGTGTGTTCACACTGAAAACTCTAAAAATAATAAGTGCACTTTAATTACCCGGATGATGCACTCATTCAGCCGCTAAAATGAAGTGTGTAATGATGGACACTTCACGCACTCAACGACCGCACGTTTGCTTACGTAGCGGAAGGGGCGGAGCTATCGGACGCACATGTTGCGCCTCCCGATGGTGAATGCGGTTATACTCATGGCAGGTATTATTTGATAATTTGGTCGTTTATTTCCCTTATTTGGCGACCGTCAAACGTCATCAGGGAAACGGTTTGATTTTCCGCTTAGTAAAAAACCATAAGTGTGCCATTTGGGACGACACTACATACATATACTATCCTGTTGAGTTTGTTAGTGAATAAGTACATAGTGCATGAGTGCATAGTGTTCCATTTGGGACTCAGCTAGTATTTTTGAAACAAATGAAGACAGCAGCCTGACATGTTTACAGCTGCAAAATATTTTAAAAGTTTCTCAAAATAAACTATATTGTGCTCAAAGGGGGAAAAAAAGTTTTAGTTTTTCCAGGGTCTAAAAATGTCTTAAATTTCAAAAACTAAATTTAATTCCTTAAAAAATTCACTGAAAAATGCTGTTATGGGTCTTAAATACTTTTAAACAGGTCAAAATTTCACTAATTGTCCATGTAAAGCTATAGCCAATCAGTACAACCAACAAATCCATCTAAAAAAACTATTTAGCAATATGGTTTAACTGTCTTCCTTACATCCTTACAATAACATTTTGTTGAAAAGTTCTCCATGTTTTATGCATAAATGTTGTTTATTAAAGCTTTTAAAACTCTAAGACATTCTGATAGTCTTAAATTTAATATTGTTTATGCTACATTGCAATTGTGAAAAATATTCTGTTTTGGTTAGATTTTTATAAGACTTTTAGATTAGTATTGTGTGTGTCGATTAAATAAATGACACAAAAAAAATGTGTTTTTATATAGCATTTTAAAATAATCTAGAAGTTAAAGGTAGTTACCCTCAAAATAAATATTATCCTTGATTTAGACCTCAGAATTCTGACAATAATTTGTTGAACATTAGCAAATAAAATTACATTTAAAAACATTTAATTTATGTTGTGCATAATTTTTTTTATAGCTTTTTAAAATTAGCAAAGGTTGTGCTAATAACAATGTATGTATATAGTTAGAATTTGCTTGTTTTTACACATTATTTAAAATATGTGGCTAAGAAATAACTGAATTTTAATTAGGCAACTAATAATAATCCACTGATTATTACAGAATATTTATAATATATTTAAATAATATATATTTCACAGCATTTTGCCCTGTGAAAGTCTGACATTTCATCAATAATGGTCTTAAAAAGGTATTAAAAAGTCTTATTAAAGTCTTATTATTTGACGTGATGAAACCTGCAGAAACCCTGTGTTTTCCCAGACATTTAAAAATAAAATGTTTTAGAGCAGTAATCACAATACCGTGAAACCGTGATATTTTTATCCAAGGTTATCACACCTTCAGAATCTTATTACCGGCCCATGCCTAGCTGAAACAACACAATTCTTAATTTTATTTTGTGGCGACAACTTAATTGTTTTGTTCAACCTACTTAATTTTTTAAAAGGTTGTTCCAACACTTGTATTTTGTATTTTTACAGCGTATCTTCATTTGTGCTCAACCACAGAAAGAACCTGAAACAGGTTTTGAGAGTAAATGTTGACAGTAAATGATGACAAATTGTGTGTGAACTATCCCTTTAAGAGCGACCGAATCAAAACAGACCACGTGAGAGTTTGCACTTTGCTAAATAAAGATATGGGATACAAACATATGGCCATAAATGAAAAATGATAGGGCATTGGGTGAAACGTAGCTGGTGCCATCAGCAAAACCAGCAGTTATTGGCCGCATCATAAATAGGGTTGCACTTGGGGTTTTTTCACATGGCTTTGGGGCTGTGACAGATTCATGGGTGGCAGGAGCTCACGCAGGGTGGGCTTCTGGTAGAGGTCAGGTGTCTGCCATGAAACCTGGCGCCGCACTGCCTGAGGTCATGCTTTTCCCTGGCAGTCTGCAGGTCAGGAGGCTCTGGGGTCAGAATGAATGATGGCGAGCCAGTTTAAGGAGGTGTGCAGATTAGGGTGGACGTGCAAGTGAGGCACATGTGCTGCTGTGTGTGCCTCAACATGTGTGACGCTTCTGTTTTTTTTGCGCACTTGGCATAGTGAAGTCCCCAGTGTGCCCTGTGTGAGGCATTAATGTGAATTTTGCTGGGTTCAACACAATTCCTTCATGTTGTCCTAACACATTTGATGAAGTTATTTTAAAGTGGATTGAACATAGTTGTTATTAGGGCTGCATGATATTGGAAAAACTGCGATATTTTTTTATTTTGCGATATATATTGCAATATGAATACCATTTATTTTAAAAGAGTTAAAATCTTAGTATCTCTATTTGGAAAGAGGTTATGTTAGATCGATTGGGATGATTCTGCTGTGGAAGTGCTTCTCCATGAAATTTAATAAGCTATCTATAAACTTTTTGGCGTCCCCTGAAATATTTTCGTTGTGGTCTGTGCTATTTGCAGTGCGTTTTTGTAATTAAGGTCACAAATAATACAATTTCTTATACCTGCTTTATAAAATCATTATACAATCACAGGCTTCAAAAACACATGCAAATAATAAATTGTGATGCAAACTCAACATTGCATATCCTGTGATGTGACTATTACGAATGATCATATTGCGAAATGATAAATTTTGCAGCCCTAATTGTTATAAAAAAAACTCAAGAATTGTGTTGATTCAGCTTATTTTAAATATGTAGTTTGAACAAGCAGCACATCTTTTTTTATGATGTTGATTCAAACCTGTATGCTGTTATTTTGATTGTAAAACACAAAGGATGAATCTTCACGCCACTCTTTTCATATTTATCATGACTGTTGGATATAAAAAGGGCTGAGAAACAAAAAGAGAACTTGTGTTATATATTTTCCCTTGTGAAAAAACAGTGAGTAATTAATTTAAAACATCATCAAGCTTTTAAATTGATGTTAAATCTTACAGTAGGCGAATGTGTTTAAATAGATTGTTCACCCGTAAGTAATTCTAAAATTGTATGGATTTCTTTCATCTGCTGAACACAAAATAAGATAATCAGAAGGATGTTGTAAAAAAGCAGTGTTTGACATTCACTTAAGAACAAAAAAATCAATATAGCTTCCTTTGTGTTTGGAACAAGTAGAGGATGAATAAAACATCATCCTTTTTCAAAGTATAGTCAACTAATCGCTTTAAAAGCATTAATTTTATTCACGTTTTTAAAGTATAATCATTTAATCGCTTTAAAGCAGCAAGTTTACTCACTGTTTTTAAAGTTTAGTCAACTATTTACTTTTAAAAGCAACACGTTTACTCTTTTTTTAAAAGTAGTCAACTAATCGCTTTAAAAGCATCGGTTTTACTCTCTTTTTAAAGTATGATCAACTAATCCCTTTCAAAGCAACAAGTTTACTCACTTTTAAAATCAACTAATTGCTTTAAAAGCAACGGGTTTACTCACTTTTTAATGTACGATCAACTAATCGCTTTAAAAGCATCGGTTTTACTTTAAAAAAATCAGTCGACCGATCATTTTCAGACTCAACGTTTTTACTGACTTTTAAAAGTCAACGAATCATTTTAAATGCAACTGTATTTTAGTTTTTATTTATATATTTGTATTATTATTAAAAACTGTGCTGTAAATTAATTTAATTATAGTTAAACTAAACAGTTGAATGAATAAGCCAAGGTTTTAAGGTAAAATGTCATACTTTTGAAACTTATATGACATATACTATATAAATGAGTAATATATTTGTAATTACACCTTTTTAATGATGCCGTTTCATAGACATATTATCAAGTGTTTTCTCTTTTAATGCAATTAAATAGTCTTCAATTTCACTAATGCAATATTATGAGAGTTCAAAGCTTTATATTCTGTTAAACACAAAATAAAACATTTTAGGGAGCGCTGAAAAACGATAACCATTGACTTCCATTGGATGTGCTTTTCCTATTATGTAAGTCGACAGGTTTTCATCCTCCTTTAAAATATCTTCTGTTGTGTTCAACATAAAAATGAAGCTCATAAATGGTTTATATCCACTTGAGGTCGAGTAAATAGTAAATGTTCATTTTTGGATGAACTGCCCCTTTCAGCACATTTTTTTCCACAAGGGTAAAGACTTTTCGAAGCAGTAACAGACTCAGTCATGGTTAATAATGAATGAACAGTCATGCATGGAAAAGAGTCGCTGTAAAACTCTCTTTTTGTGTTTAACAGAAGAAAATAATTAATAACAGCAGACAGGTTTGGAATGACACAAAGGTAAGTTAACATTGAGAGAACTTTAGTTGAACGGGAGAACGGTGTGACGGTAACTGAACACTCTCGCTTTGCTTCCTCCTCAGTGATTCCCTTCATGGATGTGTATAAAAAGAGTGCGTGCAAGACCCGAGAGCTGCTGGTAGACATCATCCAGGAGTATCCCGATGAGATCGAGCACACGTACATCCCGTCCTGTGTGGTTCTCATGCGCTGTGCAGGATGCTGTAATGATGAGGCGCTCGAATGCGTCCCGACAGAGACACGAAACGTCACTATGGAGGTGAGACAGCTTTAATCCAGCATGTGCATATATATATATATACACAAATGAAGTCAGAATTATTAGCCCTCCTGTATATTTTTTCCCCAATTTCTGTTTAATGAAATGAAGATTTTATTCAACACATTGCTAAACATAATAGTTTTAATAACTCATTTCTAATAACTTATTTTTTTTATCTTTGCCATGATGACAGCACATAATATTTGACTAGAAATTTGTCAACACACTAGTATCCAGCTTAAAGTGACATTTAAAGACTTAACTGGGTTTATTAGGCAGGTTAGGGTAATTAGGCGAATCATTGTATAACAATTGGTAACACTTCAGTATGGGGACCAGTTCTTACTAAAACTATTGGTTTATTACCTGCCTTTTAAGATATTGGCCCTACTGAAAAAAACAGCTTAAACCAGCACAGGCTGGTTGGCTGGTTTTAATTCGTTGACCAGCCTGGTCTTAGAGCGGTTTTGGCAATTTCCAGGCTGGTTTACAGCCATTTTCCAGCCTGGTCTTAGCTGGTCATCTCCATGGCTAGAAAACTAGCTTGACCTGCCTAGCTAGGCTGGGAGCTCAGCCAAAAACAGCTATGTCCAGCTTAAACCAGGCTAGTCAAGCTGGTTTTAGCTGGATTTAACTGGTCATTTTCCAGCGTGACCAGCTAAGACCAGGCTGGAAATGGCTGAAAACCAGCCTGGAAGTGGCCAAAACCCCTCTAAAACCAGCCTGGTTGACCAGCTAAAACCAGCCAACCAGCCTAGGCTGGTTTAAGCTGGATTTTTTTAGCAGGGGGCTGTTTATTAATACTTAAAAAGCACATATTATGCATAATCTCACTCATACCCAATACCTAAACCCAACTACTACCCTAATAACTATTAATAAGCCGCTATTTAAGGGTTTATTGAGTTAAAAGTCAAGTTAATGGTTTGTTAATAGCGAAAATTGTACTTTTAAAAAGTGTGACCTTTTCTTATGAGTGTTTTTTATTAGGAGTGCATCTGCTAAACAGAATACATAAACAACAATAGAACAGAAATGGAAATAACAGGAATGTTTATAAACGGCAATGACAATCTGAATAATATTGGTAATATTTAAATAGTACTTAGTAGGGTTGGGCGATGACGACCAATTTGGTATCGTACGATGTCTAATATGAAACATCGCGATGGTTGATGGTATGTCGTCATAGGCGGTGGTAAATTAATTATGAATCATTAATTAATTATTAACGAATTAATTATTTGAAGTCTATCGTTTCAACTACCTCACCCGCATGGTCTTTGTTTTACACAATAACAAATCATACAGTAAATAATTAAAGATAAGTTACACACATAATTACCACCTGTCAATCACTTTTTCTGCAAACTCGTGAATAGGCAGAGTGATCTGTGTTGTTATAATGGTGTCGACAAACTTGGTTGGTAAAAAGGTGCACAACCAACAGGAATCAGCCAACAGTATCTGAGTTGTTCGCTAAAATTACTGAGTACAAATGTGAATGTGAAGGATTGAAGCATGACTGCCTGGACCCACTGTTTCCAGCGCATGACAGTGTATGTGCGTCTTTTCAGCGGTAGTGTGGAGGGAGGGCTGCTCAGAAATGCTAAACGATGGTGTGGATGTGGAAAGTTTTCATTCTAAAATGCCATTTAAAAACTAAGACCTATTAGTGTAAACGGGGCCTGAGTGTGTATTTTTCGCGAGCGGATTTGCAACGGTTGATTGCAACGGATTGAGGATTTGCAACGGTGGTTTGCGATGCCGGCTCAGCATCGTGGTGTCTGATGGCCATCGGTGATGGATGATGGCATTGTCTATCGCCCCAACCCTAGTACTTAGCATTCATAGACGTAATAATAATAATAATAAGGTAACACTTCAGTTTAAGTAACAATTCACACCCTTTATTACTGACTTATTCCTTGCCTATTATTAAGATATTAACTGTCTGTATGCATTTATAAAGTATGATCAAATTCTACATCCCTAATCCTGACCAATACCTAAACCCTGAACTACTACCTTACAAACTATTAATAAGGAGTTAATTAGTAGCTTATTGAGCTTGAAGTCTTAGTTAATGGTTGGTTAATATTGTCAACTATACATTAATAATAATAATACGACTAATATCAACAACAAAAGTTGTTAATGATGAAATAAATATTCTGCGATGACTGCAACAGTAATATCAATAATAATGAAGGTAATAACAACAATTCTAATAATGATGTGTAATGATGATAATAATAATAGTAATAATAGAAAAAAAGGACAGCCTTCGGCCTGCTTCCTATGACTACTATGCTCGCCCAACGTGGGGACCTTGAGGCGCTGTGAACTGGCATGTCAGCTATGTTGTTTACCGCTGCACACTGTGTTTATGTGGTTGAAACTGCTCTTGGCCACAGCTGAGGCCTGGTCTTGCTATTTATTCAAGTATCTGTTAACTTAAATTCATTAGACTGTGGTTAGAACATCATCTTCTCTTCGAAATCTCATATATTACAGTCATAAATGTGCAAGTATACCCTTAATGTGCTTTTTTTGTGTGTCCGTCTAGGTGCTGCGGGTCAAGCAACGCGTATCGCAGCATAATTTTCAGCTGAGTTTCACAGAACACACCAAGTGTGAATGCAGGTATGTCTGTTAAAGTCTATGTGAAGTCAAAACAGGCACTGTTTATTTGATTTTAGCGCACATTCTTATTTTTTACACTGTAAAAAATGTCGGCATTACTGACAATTTTGGTAGCCGGTAATACTGTAAAATTTACTAGTGCAGTGTAAATTAACAATTGCAGTTGTGCTGTAGTTTTACAGCACAATTATAATTATTAAATTCACAATAAACTTGTAAACTTTACAGTATTACTGGCAATTTTTACAGTATGACTGGCATAATTTACAAGCGCATGGGCATTAGCCAATAACAATTGTCTTGTAAAACTACAGCACAATTATAATTGTTAATTTAAAGTGCACTTGTGCAATTGTGCGCTGTAAAACTACAGGACAATTTTATTTAAAATTTACAATTGGACTAAATTAAAGTATAACTGGCCATTTTTACAGTACTACTGGCAATTTTTTACAATATTAATGGTAAAATTTACAAGTGTACTGTAAATTAACAATTACAATTGCGCTGTAAAACTACAGCACAATTGTAATTGTTAATTTACAGTGCACTTGTAAATTTTACAGTATTACTGGCAATATTTACTGTATTGCTGTCAATTTACAAGTTCACTGCAAATGAACAATTACAACTGCGCTGTAAAACTACAGGGCAATTATAATTGTTGATTTACATTGCGCTTGTAAATTTTACAGTATTACTTGCCATTTTTACAGTATTACTGGCAGTTTTTACAATATTGTACGATATTTACAAGCACATTATAAATGAACAATTACAACTGCGCTGTAAAACTCCAGCACAATGGTATTACTAATGTCTGACCATTTGCTTACATTTGTGGCGGTTCTTAACTGGTGATGTCACTTTGACGGCTTCAGCCACAATATTCTTAGCCCTGCCTCTCTTACTGTTAGTTTGCTAAGACTAAATGATGTGCAAAAAGAAAGCCCGCTCCCTACTCAATATTCAATTTCAGTTGCAAGTGCATCAACAAACTTAACAAAACTTATGGTTCATGCTGAGATTAATTTAGGAATAAATGTAATAAATAAAAAGATATTTCAATTCAGATTCTGATGACTTAATCTGCTATTTGCTTTTCTAATATTGGAATGATATTAGAGCTGCACAATTAATCTAGTGGCACACTAATGTGTATTTAATGTTTAATGTTGTGCTTCTATTTTAGGTGTGACTTTTTAACATTCTGTAAAGGGTCTACGGATGAAAAATAGCCATTCTTGGCTAATTCTGGCACATTTTACAGTAATGTTTATTAATGTGCATTGACCCTGTAAACAAATAAACTAAACTAAATCAGTGGCAATTTTCATGCGCATTTTGTCAGTAAAGCCGGTTCTGTAATCAGTAGGAAATCTCCAGCACCTGCTTTCAGATGGAGCAGCTTTTGCTACACAGCCATAGTTCCCTGACAATGATTTAATTGGTGTGATTATGAAATCGAAGATAACCATTCTTCATGTTTGCGTGCCTTCTCAGTGATCTATGGCTCTGTATTGCTACTACATCGGAAAGTATGTGAAAACACCACATTTAATAACGCTTTTACTCCAAACTCACTTTATAACTTCAATTGTGTGTCTAAAATTTGTGAAAGGATTTCATAGTCGACTCTCGTTTAATCAAAAAAAAGTAGTTAAATCGTTTATTTGATTTCCTGTTGACTCTTCTTGAGCACCCTCTGGCTTTAGGAGATTTACTACTTATAACAGAGCCGTGCTTTCCTGACAAGATGTGCATGAGAATCACAGCTTTTGCCAAATTGCAATATCATTTTTAATCATCACGCATTCTTAAAAGGTGTCTTGCTGCTGAAATGTCCTTTAAAAATTCTTGTAATCTGAGTGAATGAATCCTTTGAGTTATTTATTGTGAATTAATCCTCGGTCGCATCTTCTTTTTCAGGCCAAAGGCAGAAGTCAAAGCAAAGAAAGAAAAGTAAGTTGAGTTTTCATTTCATCTCATGAAAGATTATTTCCTATGTCAAGCTTTTTGGGTGATTTTATGATTATAGATTCTATTTTTCCTACGGGGCATTCTGGGAATTGCTTAGGGTTTGTTTGTTGATCGCGTGGATGGATTTACATGTAGATGGCACAGGGCGTTTCTTAACACGCAGCTAAAAATGTGCAATGACTGGGCTGATCGACCGGCAATGAGAAGCAGCCAGCTGGACACTGTGCTAGCAGCTAACACTTACCAGCAAGAGGCAGTTTATCACTAACTGTTTGCCTAGATTGACCAATCACAATCCAAGCATAAGCAGTGGATTCCTGTAGGAGCTAGACGAAAATGACTTGCCTCGTCAGTGAGTTGGTGTTTATCTAATGTAAATGACTCAGCCTCAGCAGTCTGTATGTGAGTGGAGAGAATGTGTGAGACAGCTGAGGTGATGTGGGTGAGAAATCCAAGCGTGCATTTATTCATCATTTCCAGACTCACGCTGCTTGCATTGTCATAAATGGCGCATTCCATTTGCTTATTATTCTATTAGTACTTATAAGGCGGTTTTGCCTCGTATGAAAACACTCTAAATGAACTCAGATGTCCACAGCGTCTGTGCAGTTCACTTTGTAAACACACAGGACTCGGGGTTTACTTTATATTCACTTATATTTCATTCCAACTCTAAAGTTCCAGGCAGTCTACCCCTTCTTGCTATTGACTTTAGTAATAAAGTAATGGCTAAGAGAAATACATACTTGTGGAAGTATCAAAAATTCCTCAAATTAATTAAGGATTCATCAAAAACGCAACAAAAAAGTGAACAATTTGCCTGCAAACTCAGTTTGGTTTGGTTAAGATCAAAATTTTGTTAAGATTTTCTCAATGATACACTAAAAAATTTGACATTTGTTGTTTGCTCAAACTACTTATTTAAAAATAAACTTTTTTTTAGCCTTTTTTGGGGGGGACAACTTAATTGTTTCATGTTCAATACCCTTAAAGTTTACTCAATTTACTTTGAATGTTTGCTCTTTAATAATAATGTTTTCAAAATATTGTTTACAGCTACTGAAAAGAATCACTTGAAGAATATTGCATCAATATTGACAAAATATTCCCATTTAAAACGTACAGTTATTTGAACTACATTAAAATATAAACCACTTAAACTTATTTTAATTTCAAATTCTTCTTTAAAGTTTCTAAAAATTAAGAAAATTGTAAGAAAAAAAGAAGAAGAAAAAAAGAAAATGAAGAATTTGCCAGCAAATTCAGTTTGGTTTGGTTAAGACCAAAATTTTTTGGTTAAGACAAAGATTTTCTCAATGATACACTAAAAATTTGACATTTGTTGTTTGCTCAAACTACTTATTTAAAAATGAGCACGCACACGAAACAACATTTTTTTGAGCCTTTTTTGGGGGGACAGCTTAATTGTTTCATGTTCAATACACTTAAATTTGTTAAAACCAACAAGTCCCATTTAAAACTTAGTTATTTGAAAGACATTAAAATATAAACTACTTAAACTTATTTTAATTTCAAATTCTTCTTTAAAGTTTCTAAAAATTAAGAAAATTGTAGGAAAAAAAAAGAAGGAAAAAAAAAAGAAAGTGAAGAATTTGCCAGCAAATTCAGTTTGGTTTGGTTAAGGCCAACATTTTGTTAAGATTTTCTCAACGATATACTTAAACGTTGCTCAAACTACTTAATTAAAATGAGCTGAAACAGCACAATTTTTGAGTTTTTTTGGGGGACAACTTAATTGTTTTATGTTCAATCCACTTAAATTTGTTAAAACCAACAAGTTTACTCAATTTACTTTGAATGTTTGTTCTTTTATATTAATGTTTTCAAAATATGATTTACAGCTACTAAAAAAATCTAAGAGATCACTTGAAGAATATCACATCTTGACAAAATATTCACATTTAAAATTTGCAGTTATTTAAAAAACACTGAAATATAAACACCTTTAACCTATTTTGATTTCAAATTCTTCCTTAAAGTTTCAAAAATGATATAATAATAATAATAAATATGACAACAACAACATTATTAAAATGATAAATGCGGTATTAAAATTCAGTATTATTCAGTATTAAAAATGAAATGTCATTAAAAATTATGTCTAAACAATGCTAAAGTAATGCAGGACTCTAGGCTTTGGATTTAATTCCAACTCTAAAGCTCCAGGAAGTCCACCCCTTCTTGCCACTGACTTTAGTAATAAAATAAAAAGAAATACATCCTTGAGGAAGTATCAGCAGAATATCATCAAATGCATCAAAAATGTATTAAATTCGTCAACGATTCATTAAAAAGGCAACAAGAAAGTGAACAATTTGTCAGCAAATTCAGTTTAGTTTTGTTTAGACTACTTATTTAAAATGAGCTGAAACAACATATTTTGAGATTTTTTTTGGGGGGGGGGGGGGGGACAACTGAATTGTTTTATGTTCAGTAAACTTAAATTTGTTAAAACCAACAGCAACCAACTTATTTTGATTTCAAATTCTTCTTTAAAACTTCAATAAAAAGAAGAATGCTATAATAAAATGACAACAACATTATTAAAACAAAACCAGAACCATGTTAAAGTAACCCAGGACTCTGGGTTTACTTTCTTTTCACCCCTTCTTGCCACTGATTTTAGTAATAAAATAATGACTCAGCACACAGCAGCATTATTAAAATGAAAATCAGAGTGATAAAAATGTAATGTAACTCAATATAATTTCCAAACCACGCTCAAGTAACAGTCCATCACCTTTATCTCCACTGGATTACTATCGCCACAAAGTATAAAAAGCTCCAGGCATTATAAAAGTATAAAAATAAATTATTAATGCTCAGTAAAACAAATAATAACGTAACAGAGTGAACCGTGAGCGCATATTGAATGCCACAAATGAAGTTCATTCAAAAGCATGCTATCATGTTGAATTTCGATGCAAATGTATTCAGTTATACTGTCCATCAAAGTCATCGTGACTCCCAGAGCACACCTCGACACGCCTTCAGCTCCCGTTTGACCACAACAAAGCGAAATGAAATGCTTGACTGTTCTCACACCCAAACAGTGAAATCAACATCCACTCAGTGTTACAACATCCCAATCCCTCCTGCTCCTCAGGCACAAACTCACCGCGACTTACTCACCACACAACACCCAAAAACTAAACCTGCTCTTCCTTTCAGAGATATCGTTTAGACGTCTGCCAGAAATAGACATGCAACTGCTATAAAAAGACAAGACTCTTAGAGGACAATCTGCCGAACATGCAATCAAAACGTTAGTCATCATGCTAGATCTATTAAATGAAAGACTGATATGGACCGTTAAAGTTCTTCTGGAATATACTGTTTGTATCATTTGAGTCCCGGCTGGGTCAGTTGGCATTTCTATGTGGAGTTTGCATGTCCTTACCGTGTTGGCGTGGGTTTCCTCCGGGTGCTCCGGTTTCCCCCACAAGTCCGAAGACATGCGCTATAGGTGAACTGAATAAACTAAAACGGCCGTGATGTGTGTGAATGAGTGTTTATGGGTGTTTCCCAGTACTGGGTTGCAGCTGAAAAGGCATCCGCTGTGTAAAACATGCTGGAAGAGTTGGCGGTTCATTCCGCTGTGGCCACCCCTGATGAATAAAAGGACTAAGCTGAAGGAAAATGAATGAATGGAACGTTATTGTAAATGGTCACCATTTATTATAACTCAGAGAGAGAACTTTAAAATAATGTATGAACCAGCGACCTTCTTGCTGTGAGGCGATCGTGCTACCCACTGCGCCACTGTGACGTGCCTTTGAACATTCATTTCAAAATACTTTTTAATAATTACCTTAATAGGATAACATGTTGCCAGCAATATGTAGATATATGTAATATGTCAAATAATATCGCTTCAGGGCCATCATTACCATAGAGGCAGTAGTGTGTGGAGCTCATCAGACGTGACATTTCAGTGGACTGATGCTCTGACCTGCCAATAACCGGCGGTTTTATGGGATTTGTTTGGGTTTTTCTGGCAGCTGTGAAGTGAAGACCACCCGCCGATGCTCACACTTGCTCAACACTGACCCTTAATGCTTCCCCCGTACTAATCATAGTAACAAGTGCCGTTAACCCACTTTTATTTTTAGCCTTTTAAACAGTAGGTGATCCCGGGACAGAGGTTATTGTTGGTTACCGAGAGCTGCTTCACAAACCTTCTTTACTTCCATTGTGTCTTAAGCTTTGTGTGCGATTATACATTGACCGCTAATGTATCTGACGCCACATGTGAATGTCATGGGGTTATATAATGCTAATATGTGTGTGCGTTTTTTCCGTAATTCACATATGCACACTAAAAAGTGACTTTAAAGTGCTTTACAGCAATGTGCATTATTCAATTTAAGCTTTATGAAAGGGGCTTTGTGTTATTAACTAAGATATTCAAGTATTTTAACATTTAAATCAGTCATAAAGTTGCTTTTTAAAATATGAATGAGGTCAGTCGAGTGTTGATTCAGTTTGGTTCAATAACTATGTGTCTGTGTTCCTTAAAGTGCAATTTGTACCAATTTAACCTGTATAAATAGTTGAAATAAATGAACACATGGTGGTTCAGTCACTTTACAGCAAAAAGGTCGGTCCCACTTTATATTAAGTGGCCTTAACTAATATGTACTTACACAGGAATTAATAGTTTGTTACAATGTACTTATTGTGTAAAAACATGTATTTACTGTGCACTTATGCTTGATTAAATACCTGTATGTAATTACATCTGTAATTAACTTCTGTAATTACACTTGTAAATACACTGTTGACCATCCCTTACACCTTAACCCACCCTTAAACCTACCCACACCCCCAAACCTGTCCCTAACCCAACCTCTATCCCAACTCAAGAGCACCACAAGTGCTCTCAAATACTTTATGAACACAGTAAGTACATTGTATTTATTTTTTGATGTAAGTACATAGTAGTTAAGGACACTTAATATAAAGTGGGACCAAAAGGTCTCTGGTTTGAGTCACAGCAAGGCCAGTTGGCATTTCTATGTGGAGTTTGCATGTTCTCCCCATGTTTGTGTGGGTTTTCTCTGGGTGCTCCGCTTTCCCCCACAGTCCAAACACATGCGGTACAGGTGAATTGGGTAAGCAGATTTGTCCATAGTGTGTGAGTGTGAATGAGTGTGTATTGGTGTTTCCCAGAACTAGGTTGCGACTGGAAGGGCATCTCTTGCATAAAACTAATGCTGGAGTAGTTAGTGGTTCATTCCACATACATATCCCAACATACATCACTGGCAATCATGACAATATATATATATATATATCTTGTGTTTTAGGGTACCACCTTAAAATAAGACTAGCTATTTCCAGCGTTGTTGCTTTTGAAAGAGTTAAATTACAATATTGCATCTTTTTTAAAGTAATTAAATTTCTAACTAGTTACTTTTTAAGGCAGGTAACACAAAAGTATGTTTTATGTGTATTTGTAAGATTAGGAATTTTTAACGCTAATATATTACAAGTCACTTTTATATTTTAAGTAACTAAATGTGTTAGTTACTTTTTAAGAAAAGTAATGCGTAATTATTACATTTTTATTTGTTTATAAAATGAATACAGGCTTAATGTTGTCAAATATTAATTTTAAAAGTAACTTTACCGTTTTGCAATACATATTTCCTGTGTAAATATGGTAATTAGACTTGAATTATGTTCAGGAGGGTCCGGCAGCAGCTGTGTGTGTGTGTGTGTGTGTTCAGGTGATGAGTCGGGTCAGAAAGGCTCAGAGAAATCCTCATGGGTTTTAGCGGCGTCTCTCTCCGCACGTAGGCAAGCGTTCGCTGATTCACAAGCTCAAGTTCAGCTGCTTGTACTTCGATCCTCACCTCTAAGCTCCTCAAACACACACATATATACACACTCAATCCCTTTAGCTGCTTATCTGGACTGTAGAGTCTGTGTGTTTCCTCATGAGGCCTGTTCATGACGCGCTGCTCCTCGATTTAATTACTGCTCATTAAGGTTGTCACAATAGCAACATTTCAACAAGCAACACTAAAGTCAGTGCAGTTTCAGGATCCACAGGTACAAAGATACCTCAGCAAAACTCAATAATGAATATGTATACTAACGATTTGTGTATATATAAATATTAGCTATATGGATTCAAAATGGTGGCTTTTATAGTATATTTACATTTTTGGTGATCCAGGACTACAAAATCTTTGTTGTTTGCTCATTTTGCTTATTTTAAAAGAGCTGACAAAACACATTCTTAAATTTTGTTTTTTTTTGGGACAACTTAATTGTTTTTGGTTCAGTCCACTTAAATTTGCTAAAACCAACATGTTTACTCAGTTCCTTCATGTCGACCCAACACAAATCAATGTTGTGCTAAAATACATACAATAGCCAAAATACATTGTATGGGTCAAAATATTTTTACTTTTATGCCAAAAAGTCATTGGAATATTAAGTAAAGATGATGCTCCATGAAGATATTTAGTAAATTTCCTACCCTAAACATGTGAAGACTTAACTTCACATTGGTTTTTCGTATTGCTAAGAACATTTGGACAACTTTGAAGAAGATTTTCCAACAGTCTCATTGGGAATATGTGCCCAGGGCTACAGTTTTGAGAACCGAGAAGTATGTGCTTGTGGACACATATATGGATGTATTTTGTGTGTAAAATGAATGCTACGAGGTGGTACAGATAACTGGTTACATCCTTATGGACATATTTTCTTTGCTGCTTATTTTTAAAGAGCTGACACAACACATTCTTCAATTTTTTTTTTTGGGACAACTTAATTGTTTTTGGTTCAGTCCACTTAAATTTGCTAAAACCGACATGTTTACTCAGTTTCTTCATGTTGACCCAACACAAATCAATTTTGTGCTAAAATACATACAATAGCCAAAATACATTGTATGGGTCAAAATATTTATACTTTTATGCCAAAAAGTCATTGGAATATTAAGTAAAGATGATGCTCCATGAAGATATTTAGTAAATTTCCTACCGTAAACATGTGAAGACTTAACTTTATATTGGTTTTATGTATCGCTAAGAACATTTGGACAACTTTAAAGAAGATTTTCCAACAGTCTCATTGGGAATATGTGCCCAGGGCTACATTTTTGAGAACCAAGAAGTATGTGTGTATGTGAAGAATTTTGAGTGTAAGATGAATGTTACAGAGTAGTACAAATTACTGCTTACCTCCTTATTGACATTTTCTGGTGTGACTGATTAGCTTTGTAGCTCGCTACTTAGTGTTGGACTTTGGATGCGGAGACAAGCGGTTGTAGTCTGGTGAAGGACGGTAACAGAAACCTGCCTCTGGTGAATTTACGAAAAATGGCACATATTAGAAAATGTGCCCCAGGAACTTATTTGAGATTGTCAACCTTTACAAGGCTAGTGGACTACTGAAAAAACTGCAAGACGTAGCCCAGGTACATATTTCTCAGTTCTCAAAGATCTAGCCCTGGGCACATTAATCAAGTGAGCCTGGGTTAAGATTTTCCCAATATTTACAATATTTTTTAACACTCCGATTACAGATTTTTAAATATTTATGTCTCAGCCAACAAATTTGTCAATGCAAAACTTATTTATGGTGGTGCTTAAATGCCATTTTCCAAAATTCAAAACTTATGATTGCTATTGTGGTTCTTGGTCACATTTTTAGTGTTTTATGCTCGAAAAAGCTCACTTTATTTAGTCTAGCATTATTTAATATTACTAAATAGTATGTATTTAAAATATACAAACATACAAGTATGGAAAAATTAAGAGTGCGCTTGGAAATTCTCTGTTTATCTGGATTTACAATACTTATGTGTTTGAATAAAACTTTGTTTTGTTTTGTGAAGTACTGAAGGCATTTCTTCAAATTTAAAATAAAATGATGTCAGTGTTGTTTTTTATTTGTTTTTGCCTCATTTAAGTGAACAAAAGAGAATAATAAAAAAATCTATGTTTAGTCAAATATCCCAGATTTTCAATCACCATTCTCAGCTAATTAAAAATGCATTATTGTGTGACCAATTAACTTTTTTTTTTTAGAAAAAAAGGACAATATTTACTTTCAAATGTAGAAGAAATGTGATCAGACCTTTATAGAACACAAATATTAACAATTTGTGATATGTATAAAACTTTTTACTAAGTATTTAAACATTAGGCGGAAGCGACAAACAAAAATAAATTTGCATTATTTTTTTTTGTAACAACTTAGTGCTTTTGAGATCGTGGCGCTGCTTCTCTTAGATGTCCTATTCCTGCGTTATTCTCCTGTTTTGCAGAAAGCCCAGAGTGAGGAGGGTTAAAAACCCAAACAGAGCGAGAGAGGGAGATTCAGGCGGTCTCAGCGCCTCGGCTCACCTGCGCTCAAGCAGTACTTTACTCTCAGTCATTGGCTTTATTTATGGCCAGCTTGTTTGCTCTTTGTAATCTCACTCAGTCTGCATTTATTTTGACTCATATTCACACTGTTGGCCCACGGCCCGCAAAGAGGAAAGCAACCAAAGGTGAATAAACAGTGGCTGCATGACTGTCTCTGTCATTAACTAATGTACAGCTGGGATGAGGCTCTGCACACCTGCATTACTGTAGCGTTTCTGACAACAGCTGCTCTACTGTACACATGGGACTTTGTTTGAAGAGCTTCAGTCAAAATAATGATTTCCTTTGAGTTCGTTAATACATATTAATCATCATGGGGAAAGTCATTTTAATCAGTTTATTTAATTACTTTACTACATAATTCTGTCTTATTTTGTGAATTACTGATGGCATTTCTTCCAAATTTAAATGGGATTTTCTCATTAGCATAAAATAACAAAAAATGGTGTATGCTTTAAAATAAAATGTTTTTTTTTTTAAAGCAATGGTTTTACTTAATTTTATAGTCAACTAATCACTTTAAAAGCAACAAGTTTACTCACTTTTTAAAAGTATAATCAACTAATCGCTTTTAAAAGCATTGTTTTTTACTCAGCTATTTTAAATTAAAGTCAATTAATCACTTTAAAACCATCGGTTTTACTCACTTTTTTAAAGTATGATCCACTAATCGCTTTTAAAAACAGTGAGTAAAACCAATGCTTTTAAAGCGATTAGTTGACTACATTAAAAGCATTGGTTTTAGGCACTGTTTTTTAAAGTATAGTCAACTAATCGCTTTAAAAGCATTGTTTTTACTCACGTTTTTAAAGTTTGATCAACTAATAGCTTTAAAAGCATCGTCTTTTACTCAGCTCTTTTAAAGTACAGTCAATTAATCACTTTAAAACCACAGGTTTTACTATTTAAAAAAATAATAAACTCAATTAATCGCTTTAAAAGCATCGGTTTTACTCACTTTTTTAAAGTAAAGTCAGCTTTTCAAGCATCGGTTTTACTTTTTAAACTAAAGTCAATTATTGACTTAAAAGCTTCAGTTTTACTCACTTTTTTTAAAGTATGATCCACTATTCGCTTTAAAAAACAGTAAGTAAAACCAATGATTTTAAAGCGATTAGTTGACTACATTAAAAGCATTGTTTTTTCGCACTGTTTTTTAAAGTATAGTCAACTAATCGCTATAAAAGCATTGTTTTTACTCACGTTTTTAAAGTTTGATCAACTAATCGCTTTAAAAGCAACAAGTTTACTCACTTTTTCAAAGTATAATCAACTTATCGCTTTAAAAGCATCGGTTTTACTCACTGTTTTTAAAGTATAGTCAACTAATCGCTTTAAAAGCATCGTTTTTACTCACATTTTTTAAGTTTGACCAACTAATCAGTTTAAAAGCATTGATTTTATTCACGTTTTTAAAGTATAATCAATTAATCGCTTTAAAGCAGCAAGTTTACTCGCTGTTTTTAAAGTTTAGTCAACTATTAACTTTAAAAGCAACACGTTTACTCACATTTTAAAAGTAGTCAACTAATCACTTTAAAAGCATCGGTTTTACAATCGTTTTTAAAGTATGATCAACTAATCCCTTTAAAAGCAATGAGTTTACTCACTTTTTTAAAGTATGATCAACTAATCCCTTTCAAAGCAACAAGTTTACTCACTTTTAAAATCAACTATTTGCTTTAAAAGCAACAGGTTTACTCACTTTTTAATGTACGATCAACTAATCGCTTTAAAAGCATCGGTTTTACTTTTAAAAAATCAGTCAACCGATCACTTTCAGACTCAACGTTTTTACTGACTTTTAAAAGTCAACGAATCATTTTAAATGCAACTGGTTTTTAGATTTTGTTTATATATTTGTATTATTATTAAAACTGTGCTGCTAAACTGTGTCACCTGTGGTCGAACAAGCCATTTTTGCAAACACTGCTCTTGCTTCATGCTTTCCATGGTGTATATGTGAATCTGTCTGCGTGTGTGTTTGTAAAAGCAGTCTGTGTTGTCTGTGTTTCTGATTTCACTGTTGCCACTAATCATCATTTCTCATTTCTGAATGTTTGACGGACGAACGGGTTCATGCTTCGCTCGCATCACACACAAGCCCAGCTTTCCTTCCGCCATTCATGCTAAATCTGACAAAAAGCTAAATCTGTAGCGTTTGATGCGGTGAGGTTGTGTGTGATGGTGAGGTGCATGAGTGTGTGTGGCCGTGCACTGCGGAAACTGCTTTTCTTACTTAAGAGTTTTTGCCCCGTTTCTAGTCCAAATATCAAAAAAGTATTAAATTATAAAGCATTTTCTGAACAAGTAAAAATACTGTTTTGTTTTCAGAGATAATCTATCAAAATAAATAGAGTTTTTTATTAAAGCAAGCTAAATAATCTGCCAATAGGGTAAGCAAAATAATCAAACAAGATTATTTAGCGTGTTTTACAGAAAAAACACACTTAATTCTGACGTTATTAATACTAGTACAGAAAATGCTTTTTTAATGTGAGAATTTTTGATATTTGGACTAGAATTAGTTTAAGTAAGAAATGCTTTTTTTATTGCAGTGTGTGTGTATGTGTGTGTCCAGCGCTCTTCCCAGATCACTAGTGCTTAGTTGTCTCTCTGTCTCTCCTTCTGCTTCTCTTGCAGCCACTGTGAGCCTTGCTCAGAGAGAAGGAAGCGCTTGTATGTGCAGGACCCCCTCACCTGTAAATGCTCCTGCAAATTCACACAAATGCAATGCAAGTCCAGACAACTTGAGTTAAACGAAAGAACTTGCAGGTTTGTTTATGAACTGCCACCATGTGCAACACGCATCTTGTCTTCCGGTCTCTTCTGAAAACCCTTTCTCCTTGCTGAAACGTGCATGATTCCAGCGCTTGTTGCATTATCTTATAGGCTGCGTCTGCATTGGTCTGGATACATGGAGAAATGTTTGCCTTCTGTCTGCATTTAGCTGCATTTTGTCGTGCATGCATCATTTACTTGAAGATGCTCTTCCTGATTGATATTGTGGTATGTTATATTATATATCAACTTTAAATAATTTTTAAAATATTGATGTTTAAGAGAGCAAGGACATTTTTTATACAATATTTTTATAATGTTTTTTTTGTGTGGAGAAAGTCTTATTTCCTTCATATTTTTAAAACCATTTTTTAAGGTTATTAAATAATAATATATTATTAAAAATAATATTATTAGCCACCTTTATTCCCTTTTTTCCAATTTTTTCTCTGATTGGCTACAGAACAAACCACTTTTCAATGACTTGTCTAATTAACTTTTACAATTAACCTAATTATCATAATAAGGCCTTTAAATTGCACTTTAAGCTAAACACTATGATGTAATACAATGTTTTTCTTTCTTAACGTTTTTTTTTGTCTTACTTAATGTTTCTAGATATTCATAGATATTCTCCAAATATCTTAAATCAGAAAGCATGACCATTAAAAATTAATTAATTTATATATATATATATATATATATATATATATATATATATATATATATATATATATATATATATATATATATATGTATGTGTGTGTGTGTATATATATATATATATATATATATATATATATATATATATATATATATATATGTATGTGTGTGTGTGTATATATATATATAAAATATAAAATTAAATTAAATGACACTCAAATAAATAATCTTACTTTCTGCTTTCTGGTTTGAAATAAGACTGTTACTTTAAAAATATATATAACAAGATGCTAGAACTTATTTTAATAAGTTAATCAAGTTTCAACTACACTTTAAAAAGCAATTACCCCCAAAAAATCGAAGTAAACCCATTGCCTTAAAAGTGACAAGTTGATTTTTCTTCCAAAAATATAAAGTATTTCTGTTTCAACTTAGAACTATTAAGTTCACTTAACTTAATTTTTATTATTATGCACATAGTTTACATAGAATTATAAGCCCCCCTGAATTATTACCCCCCCCCCCCCTCTCTCTTATTTCCTCTATTTCTGTTTATCGGAAATAATAATAGCTTGTTCGGCAGTCAGTCGAAAAACAATATTGCTTATGGGGGCTAATAATATTGACCTTAAAATGGCTTTTAAAAAATGAAAACAGCTTTTATTCTAGCCGAAATAAACCAAATGAGACTTTCTCCAGAAATAAAAACATTTTAGGAAATACTGTGAAAAATTCCTGAATCTGTTTAACATCGTTTGAGAAATAGTTGCTTAAAATAGGGCTAATAAATTTGACTTCAACAAAATGAGCATTTTCGGATGTATCCAGAATGATGTATCTGCATGTTCAGGTTGACTTTGTGTGTACAGTATGTGTGTGTTTGTGTTTGTTTGGTATAATGTACGACACAACTAAATCTAGCGCATCCCTGCCTTGCACTAACAGACGTCACTACATGCTGTGTAGTGTCAACATTGTGGATTTGATATCATAATGAACTGTTTACGTGACGTTAATGAGGTATTTTGTCAACAAGAACTATGATTTGGTGTTTTCCAGTAAGCAGGGAAAGTGCATATGTGTGTGTTTGTGAAGTGGATCATCATCTTATCATTTATTGCTCATTGTTTTGTGTTCAGACCGTAATTTGCTGACAAAGTGCGGAAATCACAGCATTTTTTGGATTTTAGTGTTGAAGTAAAATGTGAATATCAGTGTGTCCATGCGGTTTGCTTCTCATCAAATGTCCTACCAGTGTGTGTGTGTGATCTTATGTGTTAACAGACTTTACAGTGTTGGGCGTAACGCATTACAAGTAACACAAGTTACATAATAATCATACTTTTCCAAGTAACGAGTAAAGTAACTACTATTAAGAAATGTCATAATATTTGAGTTACTTTTTTGAAAATGTAACCCGAGCTACATTTTTTAAATTAAATTAATTAGAATAAATTAATAAAAATACATTAGGCACGATGAATCACGCCGTCAATGAGAGAATGTGTTCAACATTTTGAACGCATCGAAGAAAAGGGGATTAGAGTCTTAATGGACAGTGATTTTACGTAAGACAGATAGCACAAAAGTAGTACACACATTGCATTAAACTTACAATAATCTGTATATATGACATGTATAGCTCTGGGTTAAGGATGTTCTCAGATAACATTGTCCTAATATATTATTTATTATATGTTTTTTAAAGGTAAACGTAGACGTGGGTTATACAGTGTGTTGTTAATTGCAGAGCTCCTCTATTAAAAAAAGAAAGGAAAAAATAGCCAGGTAATAAAAAGTAACTCAAAAGTAGCGTAACACATTACTTGCCATAAAGAGTAAGTAACGTAACTAGTTACTTTTTTGGGGAGTAACTCAATTTTGTAATGCACTACTTTTTAAAAAAGTAACTTTCCCCAACACTGTTACTCTATATGTGTTACTGTCATATTCAGTGGAAATGCAAGCATCTTTTGGTTGTCCGGTGATTCCACCCAAACTATAACTCCTTTCAAAGGTGTTCTTCAATATGACCTTTAAATTGACTAAACTGTGACTTATATGTCAAATAAAATACAATTAATAAGTAATATGAATAATTCTCATTAACTTACGGCCGCAGCTGTATCCTTTCTAGCAACAACCCTTATGCAGCGTGTAATATTGCCAAGCGCATTATCGCTGTCAAAATGAAATCAACTTTATTCTAGTTTTACAGTTGAAAAGAAATGTATTAGCCACCTTATGACATTTAAATTTATTTTAAAGAGGACATTTTTACCATGATAATTTTATTTAAGTATTTCGTATAACTCGTTTTTATGTCTTAAAGAAGGGCTATGTTTAACAAATCTCCTAGCTCTTGAAAATGTAAACTAAGTAAATGAAAAGAATTTAATATTTTTAAGGCTAATAATTTAATCTGTATTTACAGTTATATAGGAAATTACTTCTATTCTTTTTGAAATTTGGGTAAAGTTAACTTATGGTATACTAAAATATATTACTATTAAAACCTTTACGTGTATTTTAGTTTACCATAAGTTCACTTTAACCATATTTCAAAAAGAATAGAATTAATTTCATGTATAACTGTAGATGCAGACTAAATTATTATAAAGGGAGTCGAGTGGGTGGAGTCACATATTAATTAATGGATTTCCTTAACTGTGCAAAGTCTAGAAGGGATACAGCTGCGATCGGAAATTAATGAGAATTATTTATATTATTTATTAAATTACCCATTAATTGTATTTTATTAAAGGCTACCCTAAACCCAACCATCAAATTAATGCAAAAACAGTAATTATAGAGAGTATTATTCGTATTATTCAATAACTCACTCATTAAATTGTATTTTATTAATCCCTACCCGATCTCTAGGCCTTAAATAATGTAAAACATTTCATTCGGAAATCACAGAGTGATTAAACAGGCTACAAGAAGTCTGATTGGCTACAAGGAGTCAAGTGGGTGGAGTCACATATCAATAAATGCATAACATGTCCTTAACTGTGCAAAGTCTAGAAGAGATACAGCTGTGGTCGGAAACTAATGGGAATTATTTATATTATTTATTAAATTACCCATTAATTGTATTTTATTAAAGTCCACCCCAACCCTAAACCCAAACCCAACCACCAAAATAATGCACAAACAGTAATTATACAGAGTTTTCATATTATTTATGAAATAACTCATTAAATTCTACTCACCTCTACACCCTAATAATGTAAAAACATTCCATTGGGAAATAGTAGAGTGAGTAAACAGCCTTAACTCTGATTGGCTTCAAGGAGTCAAGTGGGTGGAGTCACATCAATAAATGCCTAGGATTTCCTTAAGTGTGTTAAATCTTAAAGAGATACAGCGGTGGATACTTACATCAGTAAGTAAAGCATAATTTGTGTCACACTGTACATCAGTAATTCATATTTTTACATTACATTGAGGGTAGGGGTAGATTATTATTAACATAAATAATAACTTCCGACTGCAGCTGTATCCCTTCTAGGAATATCTCCTTAATATATACCAACATGTCAGATTTCTAACCAATCCAATTGTTCTCTTTCAGATGTGAAAAGCCAAGATGATGATCGAGCGAACGCCGGGCAGAACTCTGCATGAAGGAAGGAACTTAAATAAAAACTTTTTAAACGGCACAGCACTTTCAAAACCTAAGGAAGAACATTCCTTGGATGAACTGCAAACACTATCCTGAACGAAACACTAAGTGCAGGAGATATCATCCCATTGTATATTTTTAAGATATTAATATAAAGAATATTATATATATAAATATATATATTAAATGACAATGTGTGTCGCTGCTATCACCTACAAATAAGTCAACGAAGACGCTGCTTTCGCGTGTGAATGGGATATATTGCAGTGTCACTACGTCTGAGGCCTGTGATTGGACGAAACACAGCGAGGGATGCATAATTAAAGACTCAGCCTTCACTGAGAGCCGACAACCTCCGGACCTTTCTTTACGAACAGTAGCAGACTGTCAATCAAAGGACAGGAAGTGACACATTAAAGATTCTTTTCCGGAATCTTCGGAACAGTGGGTCCAGGAGCGGAACACGAATGCGGAACTATCTTTTTCTGTGATGTCACTTGCTAGGGTGAATTCGTAGTCGAAAAGACACCTGTACTGACTAACATCCAATAGGACTTGGTGTGATAATACTAAAGGGATATTACGTGTATGTATATATGACAAAACACACACACAAATCAGTGACTTTTGACATTCCACATTAAAAATACTATAGTAAGTAGTGTTTTTGAACCATACTGTGGTAAAGTGTATTATACTGACGTTTTTTTTTTGCTGCTTGTTCAAACTACTTATTTAAAATTGAGTTGAACCAACACAATTCTTAAGTTATTTTGGGCACAACTTAATTGTTTTATCTTTGATCCACTTAAATTTGTAAGTTAAGTTGACTTAATCGATTTGTGTTGGGACAACATGAAGAAATTGTGTGGAACCCAGCCTTTTTCACAGTGTATATTATAATATCAAGTACTTTACTATAGTGTATTCCAAAAGCGACACTATAGAATTGACTATAGTATTTTGTAATGTGTGAAGGAACGAAGTCGTTCTGTTAGTACGCGGTATTCATAAATATATTTTTTTTTCCAAAGAAAGAGAATATTGCACACAACTTTAGGAACTGTTTATTACCACACGATATCTGTATATACATTTCTAATATCCCTTTGTGTAGTTCGCTGCACCTAATTTAAATTGTTAGAGCAGTATTCTGTCTATTTAATTTGATCTATTTATATCGTGTTATTGTTTCATGAATCTGAAAAACTGTGGACGGCTTTTTCTAGACAGACAAACGAGAGACAAAAACATTCCTGAAAAGCGCCTTTTTTAGTTTGTTTATATCGGCGATCAGCTCGGTGGAGAAGTGTTGGGATGACAAACAAACATTCTCTTTGTGTGCCACGTTTTCAGAGTAATATATTTAATGGTGCTGTTAACATCTTTTTTTGTGTGTGTTTTTAGTTTATTATTATTCCGCATATTTATTTTTAAATAATATTGTTTTGTATTAAAGCAGAAATGGATTTCAGTTTGGCGAGTGTGATGGGTTTTTTTTGTTCGAGGAGCATGCTGAGTTTAAATGATGGCACTTTTACAAAGGAATACAATTGAATTAACATTTCACGCACAAATAAAGACACTTTAAATACAATGCATGATTTATAAACATAGACAAGCCAGATCTACACTGCATAACTCCTAGAAAGTCAAACCATTTAAGGGAAACCGTTTGCAACAAGTGAAGTTTCACAAACGAATTTCTAGAAAACAGGTAACATGACTGATCGCAACTGGTCTCTCATCTGTAATCATTAGTAAACCAATCGGATCATTCCAAACCCACTATAAATAGCCCAACTAAAGGCTTGTACACACCGATCAAAAGTGCCAATTTGATTGGTAGAGAAGGTTTAAATGTGGCGCATCAAAACAAACGAGCATGAGACGTTTCTTTAATAATGACGCTTTTGCGCCTGCCGTTTTGCACGTTGGTTTGATCACATTGGCGTCATTTATTTAGCCACGAGGTGTTAAACGTTGACAAAAAACGTGAGTAAAAAGTGTCCCAGTGTGCACAGGCCTTAACTTTACCCCCTCATCTTCGTTTTTAGAAGAATCCCCCCATCCACCCCATCTCCTCCTTTTTCTCCTTTAAAAGGGGGAGCTCTCAAGAACTTCCTGATCTCGTACCACCTTACATGCTCATTGACCAGGCCGGAGCCCTGGGCTCAATTATCTCTGAGCTCAGGGTTCTCTCCTGGAACAGCATGCCAAACCTGCTATTATTATCAAGCAATATCTAAGTGTAAACTCTTGAAACCATTTAAGTACTGTGAACTTAATCCATTCAAGTAAACGAAGCAATTTAAACCCAATAAATGAAGAGAACTCAAACCAACTGAGTACTGTGAAACCCAGTAAGTCAAACTCAAACCGTTTGAGGAGACTGATCGCTACAAACCATTTGATTTAAAAACTAATATGACTCAATTTAAGTAATGAGGTGTTAAATTAACTCATTACCAGGGCCAGATGGAATCTGCGGATGTTTTTTGCTATTTCTGCTGAGAATTTTGGTAAAAATCTGTGAATTTCTGCTGAATTATTTTGGGAGTATCCAGCGGAGTATCATAACTAAAACCTTAATATATTAAATAAAAAGTAATAAATTACTGAATAAAAACTGAATAAATTCAGATTTACACATTTACTCAAGTAAATAAACTGAATTAATAATGGGATAAAAATCTGTGAATTTCTGCTGAATTATTTTGGGAGTATCCAGCGGAGTATCATAACTAAAACCTTAATATATTAAATAAAAAGTAATAAATTACTGAATAAAAACTGAATAAATTCAGATTTACACATTTACTCAAGTAAATAAACTGAATTAATAATGGGATAAAAATCTGTGGAATTCTGTGGAAAATCTGCGGATTTCTGCGTGTGCAGATTCCGTGTGGGCCTACTCATTACCTTCAACACCGAGTTCAAAACTCTTTTCAAACGAGTAGATTTAACTTTCAGTCAATTTTGAGTTAACTACACTCACTTTATTTGATATAGTTGACTGTCGGGTTTTACAGTCTATAAACAAAACCTTTTCGCTTAGGACGTAGGATGAAAAATACATGGGGATTGCATAAAAACGTGACTTTTTGCTCCCAGCTTAATTGATTTCCCCCCCCTGTCACAGCTCTGTGGAGAATTACCATCATTAACACTCCCATGTCATTCTAACACTGTTATTTTCGTTCTTCTTTGAAAATTAGCTTCTCTTTCCCATACAGTATGGGTAGTTATTTATGATGTCGAGCTCCAAAAACAACTAAAAAGCACAGTGTCTTCCTTTATATTGGAATAATACAGTATATATATTCCAAGCTTGTATTAAATTTTCAATTCAAGATTATATGTAAGGCGCTTTTTACAATAATTTTTGTTCAACTAAAGGTGCACATTGCATTACAAACAAATTAAGTTAAAGTTGCAATCAAATATAAGTTATTATATACACAATTAACCTTAATTTTTCAGCATATAGGTGATGTCTATGTGTACATCTTTAAAGAAGTATATTTATCTATTAAGTGTATGTGTTGTCCTTAAAGTCCTCGATGGTTTACATCATCTTTTTACAGGTCTTGGATCCCATCAATGCCGCTGCACAGTCTCTAGAGGCCTTGTTATGGGCATCCCCAGGTCGAAATGGAAATGAAAATAATTAGCGTAGCTGCTGTTCATATTTGAACAGGAGATATTAAAGGTCAATGCGAAAATGAAGTGCTATAAATTAAAATAGCAGCTATATAACCAACATAGAAACAAACATAAAGCCTGTGACAAAATGTCTGGTTCATTAAGACAGGAGGAAGGTGTCCTACAGGAGGCCCACACACCCGCCTCGCGTCTGAGCCTCGGACATTATCAGAAAGGCTATTCCAGAGTTTAGGAGCCATAAATGAGAAGGCTCGGCCTCCTTTAGTAGACTTTGCTACCAGAAGTTTTGAGATCTTAAAGAGCAAGTTGGATTGTAGCAAGATTTGTTTATGTGGATTTTGGGAGTATACTAGCAAAAACAAAAATAAATAATAATAATGTTTTAATAAATTAAAAATAATGTTTACAATGCAAATTTGGTAAACAAAGCAAGTCTCTCATTTAATATATATATATATATATATATATATATATATATATATATATATATATATATATATATATATATATATATATATATATATATATATTGAGAGACATAAAATATTACCTTGGAAACTTTATTGTTAATGAATTATATAAACATTTGAATGTTAATAATATTACTGAAATAAATATAGAAACTGAATGAATGCTGTTGAAGTCAGAATTATCAGCCCCTTGTGTATATATATATATATATATATATATATATATATATATATATATATATATATATATATATATATATTTTTTTTTTTTTTTTTTTTTTTTTTAAGTTTATTTAACGGAAAGTAGTTTTTTTTTTTTCAACACATTTCTAAACATAACAGAACACAAAATTCTAGAATTCAGCCTTAAGTGACATTTAAAGGCTTAACTAGGATAATGAAGCAAGTTAGGGTACTTAGGCAAGTTATTGTATAATGATGTTCTGTAGACAAAAATCAGAAAAAAATATAGCTTAAGGGGTCCAAATAATATTGAACTTAAATGGGTTTGAAAGAAAATAAAACTGCTTTTATTCTAGCCAAAATAAAACAAACAAAATTTTCTCTAGAATAAAAATATTAGAGGAAATACTGTGAAAAATTCTTGAATCTGTTAAACATCATCTGGAAAATATTTTAAAAAGAAAAGAAAAAAATCAGAGGAGGGCCAATAATTTAGATTTAACTGTATATATTTGCATGCACAGATTCCATTTGGGTCTATTAGATAACAATACTTACAGGAACCATTTACTTATGAAACACCCTCATGAAGGTTGCTGATAAAGATTACAGCACCTCTTACACCATGTGATTTATTCGAAATCTGTGCAGATTATCAACAGTACTTCATTTCCTCAACCTTTGCTTTTGCTGCATAAATAAAATGAATTAACGGCAATCTAAAACGAGCATTCAAACCAATCTGCTCATCCTTAGAGAGCTTTCTATCTAGAAATTCTCTGTTGTTTCACTTATAAATGATTTGTTCAAAACAAATGCATTATTTTTTAGTTTGGCAGAATGTCAAAGCTTCTGTTTACCACATAGAGAAAGTGTATCATGATTTATTGCAGTGAAAGGACAACAAAACACCATAAAAATATAGTCCATACAGGACAGCTTGTGTCCTACATTCGGAGTTCTGGGAAAGCTTTGTGTTGGCAACAGAAATCTTTTTTTTTCAAAATGTAAGTTTCATGATTGAAGCTTGGCTTTAAAAAAAAACATTTTAATATATTCATTCATTCATTTTCTTGTCGGCTTAGTCCCTTTATTAATCCGGGGTCGCCACAGCGGAATGAACCGCCAACTTATCCAGCACATTTTATGCAGCCGATGCCCTTCTAGTTGCTACCCATCTTTGGGAAACATCCATACACACATTCACACTTATACACTTTGGACAGTAGACACAGAAACGCCAACTGACCCAGCCGAGGCTCGAACCAGCGACCTTCTTGCTGTGAGGCAACAGCACTACCTACTGCGCCACCGTGCCGCCTATTTAAATATGTGAAATGGCTATATTACTCAAAACATGTTTTGCTGCTTGCTCAAACTATCTATTTAAATTGAGTGAAGACAACAAAATTCTAGAGATTTTTTGTGGGCAACTTAATTTTTGTTTATTCATTCATTTTCATCCACTTTTCCGGGGGCTAGTCGCAGCAGTTTTTGGAGAGAACCCAAGACTTCCCTCTCTCTCCAGACACTTCCTCCAGCTTCTCCGGTGGGGATCCTGAGTTGTTTCCAGGCTAGCTGAGAGACATAGTCCCTCCAACAAGTCCTGGGTCTTTCCAGAGGCCTCCTCCCGGTGGGACATGCCTGAAACACCTCCCATTCCCAAGCCACCTCAGCTGACTTCTCTTGATGTGGAGGAGCAGCGGCTCTACTCCAAGATCCTCCCGTGTTACAGAGCTCCGCACCCTATCCATAAGGGTGTGCCCTGCCACCCTGAAAGGAAACTCCTTTCAGCCACTTGTATCCGAGATCTTGACCTTTCGGTCGTGACCCAAAGCTCATGACCATAGGTGAGAGTAGAAACGTAGATTGATTGGTAAATCGAGAGCTTTGCCTTTCGACTCAACTCCTGCTTTACCACAACGGAGCAATACGTCAACCGCATTACTGCTGCCGCTGCACCAATCCGTTTGTCAATCTCACGTTCCCTCACCCATGAACAAAACCCCAAGATACTTGAACTCCTCCACCTGTTACTTTTGGACCCTTAACAAGTGGGATGCACATATGCAAACTGTTGCAATTCCTACAACATTTACCTGATTTAGATGTACATACCCTAAAGCTGACAGTCTGCAGTTAAAGCACATCTTGTTTGCCTCATTTCAAATCCATTGTGTTGGTGTACAGTGCCAAAAATGTTTGAACTGTGTAATATTTAAAATAAATAATATTTATGTACCTAATTGTACATGAGTCCTTCTGAATTGAGTACAGTGTATGACACGAAACAACTTTTCTTTTCAAAGGACCAGGCCGGTTTTGAGTCCTTCAGTTTGGAATGACACTTCAATATGGCAGCCAGGAATGTGTTCACTTTGAAGTGCCCTTCGGAGTGCAATATGTCCTATTTGGAATGTACAATTAGATACAGGGACATGAAGTGTTTCAAAGCCATGTAGTTCAGTCGATCCAAACAGTCGTGACTTTCAAACACTCCAGTGTCCATGTATCTGTGTTTGCAAGTGGTGAATAGCGGTGAAAAGTGGTGAACTGATGACCTTCACGACCAATCACAGTCACTTCTGTTGAGCACAGGAACACAATCGCAAATCAGCCATGTTTAAGAGCATACTAAATAGCGATCAAATGCTAATGGGAAATAGACTTTTAAAAATTTCAGTACCGTAATACTTTTGAAAACACTACCTGAAAGCTTTAATTATAACCAGTAAGACCTTGACTAGATGCTCCAGGTGTGTTAATTGGAGTCGGAGCTACATTCTCCAGGAAAGTGGCCCTTCAGTAACGAGTTTGGACATTCCTGCAGTCAAGGGAAGAAGATGACAGGAACTGTCAAACGCTGCACTTGCTCATCTTTCACTGTCATCACTTGTCCTTTTATCCTGCATGGAACCCCTTAGGGCCTGTTTACACCTGGTCACTCTGTTTTGTTTTCTGATTGGATAGTTATCTTTTTTCTGAAGAGGTTTCCATTTACATTTGACTGGGCTAAGGAATAGAACTGGGATTGGGCCTTTATTTTGGCGAGAATAAAAGAAGTTTATAATAATAAAAAAAACATTTTAAGGTCAATATTATTAGCCCCCCTAAGCAATATTTGTATTCGATAGTCTACAGAACACACTATCATTATACATTGATATTATATCATCACATACCATTTGCCTAATTACCATTACTTGCCTAATTATGCAAGTTAAGTCTTTAAATGTCACTTTAAGCTGAATACGAGTGTCTTAAAAGTATATAGTCAAATATTATGTGCTGTCATCATGGCAAAGATAAAAGAAATCAGTTATTAGAAATTAGTCATTAAAACTGTTTAAAAACTACCTTTTCTTTGGCTGTCTATGCCCAGGTTACACAAAATGTCCAGCGTGGCCACTGATTCAGCAAATAACTCATTCAAACACCAGAGGAACTGTAATGTACTTTGTACAGACAGACAAAGGTTTGCTGTTTAGAAAGCGCTGCATACTTGCAATGTGGAGTTGTAACAGTTGGGTCTCTGGAGGCCACGAGCTGCTGATGGGTGAGAGATTAAATGCTCCCTGAACGGCCCTTGTGTAAACCTGTCTGTTGTAACCGTGAACCTTACACCCCAAGCAATGTCTAAAACAGAAGCCAGCCATATAAATCCAGAAAATGGCTTATTTTTCAACTAGAGATTGAATGTGTAGCGAGTGAGTTTAAAGGTGTCGCTTTAAGAGCTGTTCCCAGTTCACACGTCACCGGAGCAACGTGCCTGCGATCAGGTATTCTGCTGTGGAAACTGCCCTCGCAGGGATCCAGTGTACGTCATCCAGTCACCTGCTCCGCAAACCACTGCTAGTGTGTGTGTGTGTGTGTGTGTGAGAGAGAGAAACTGTTTTCTCATGCTGAGCAGGACCGACCTATAATTAGCCAAGGAAATGTAACAAGTCATCTGACATCTAGATCTGGAGCAGAACACAGACGGGGGAAGAGTGCTTTTCGTTTAAAGAGTTTTTCTACATGTTTGTTTTTTACATTTCATACACTAAAAAATTTAAGTTAACTTGTGTAGAATTCAGAAAACTTTCCCAGTAATTGGAAGGACATTTGCTGTGTAAAACATATGCAGGAATAGTTGCCGGGTTATTCCGCTGTGGCGACTCCTGATAAATAAGGGACTGAAGCCTGGTTTAAACGTCTGCATCAAGCAACAATTTTAACCATGAGGTAAACACAAGACAACGGTTTCAATCCGGAGCTCCTTCACAGGACTCCAAACTTGCAATCAATCACTCCATCGGGCTCGCAGCTCTCGGTCCCACCCACACTCGTCAGCGCTACCAAGCCAACCAATCACAGAGCTTACGCGATATATGTAATTTTTTGAGAGGTGCGCATCGAAGGCTACGGCGAGGTCTATGCGTCCATGCCCCATGCACATACACTTGACGCAGAAGTATATATCAGCCTAAAGCCAAAAGAAATTGAATGAATAAATGAATTAAGACAACGTTCTTATAGTGACACCGGTGGCTGTTCAGTGAACTACAGCAAAGATAATTATATTATGTAATTCACAAGACATGTCACTCTAACTGTGCGTTCACATCGAAGGCGGTGAGAGCATCAAAGGTCGCACACTTCTCAAACGATCCGGGAAACGGGCCTGGGCACGGTACGGATAGCATAGTGTGAGTAGGCCCATACAGGCAGCACTCAAGACTTGGGCCAGATATCAAATGTAGTATTTGGCCCAGAGGTTAAAATGTATATGTGGGCCACGTAAATTTGGTCTATCTTGACCCACTTTTAAAATACTTTTAAATTATTTTTGAGTAAAGAAAAAATTCGATCAATCAGGTCGCTTCAAGAAAAAGCACAGCCATTTCAAGAGTTCACACTTAGCTGATGATTGATAATAAAGCTAGTTTGGCGTGCTGTCCCGGGAGAGAGCCCTGAGCTTATAAGATCCTCGAGCCCTGGGCTCCCTACCGTTGCAAGGCGAGAGGGGAGTTTGAGCTCAGGTAGATCTCGTTGACTCCCCCTCTTGCTTGTTGTAGCTAAGTGTCAGATATGGATGCTGAAAAGTGTACTCAGAGTTTAGCTAAAGTATTTGGATTAATTGTTTAGAGTGCTTGTTTTTGAACTGTGGGAGGAAACCGGAGGACCCGGGGAAAACCCACGCGATCACGGGGAGAACGAGCAAACTCCGCACAGAAATTCCGTCTGGTTTGGAAAGGAATTAAACCAGGGGCATTCTTGCTGTGAGGCAACAGCGCTAATCGCTGGCCACCGTGACGCCCGTTTGAAAGGAGGGAAAGTAGGGTTGGGTGGGGGGGTTTCTTCAAGACGAAGATATTGAGATGAGAAAAGTCTGGTTATTTATAGGGAGTTAAGGATCGTCTGATAGGATAATCAGTCATTAGCTTAAGTTGGAACAGCTGTGAACAATCATAAGCACGTGATCCTCTCGAAATTTGTTTATAAATAAACTTCAAAAAGTGAAATGCTCCAAGGGTTTATAATAACATTGCAGTCACATCAACATATATGGCCCAGTTCAGGCCCAGTTATGGGTTATTTACTTGGCTGAGACTTGGCCCAGATATGGTCCACGTTTGCTGCTTGTACGGAAGCCAGACTTGGTCCAGTCATGTGCTGTAATTCACTGCGGCATGTGGGCCAAGCAAATGCTGATTGTGTGGGCCAGATCTGGGGCAGTGAAATTTTGCTATGGGGTACGGGTTCTTCCAGCTCGGTCTGTGTGCATTGGTTAATCTCATATGCGACTGTCAGTGTCACGTGAACGAACGACTCTAATTTGAGGACATGTCAGAAGAGGTGAATCGAGATAATCATAGGCAAAACACCCAGGTAAACAATGAAGGATTATTTTCTCTTTCTTACTGCATTCTAGTTCTGACTTGTTTGCAGTGTGATCAACGTTTGGGCTAGTTGTGTTTGGAAGAAACTCTTAGCCTTTTAATGTTATTTTGGCAAATTGAATGAAATGACTCAAAAAAAATGTTGTTAATCTCGGTCCGAATCAGTAAAATGATCCGAATTCGCCATTACTATAAAATATGAAATGCTTTAGATGAAAGCATTTGCTCGATTGTAAAATATTCACATGCTTAAGCTACAATAACCACAAGTATTCTAAGAAAAGAGCTACCTAGGAGTGGAAGAATAATACAGTAAAAGAAAAATTTCCCCCTTCACCTTTTATCATACTTTGAAGTGGGTTGAGTAACTGTAGCTCGTGATACTGTAAATGCTTGAGTAATTATTGGAGTGTTAAGCAAACAATGCTGCTGTCACATTTTCCTGTCTGGAGGGCAGTTCAGACCAGCGCTGACTGGAGACGATGGACTCGATCCAGATCACATATCAGTAGCAGACAATGAAGGTTAACAGTGATTTCACGCCTCATTCTTCGTGTCTGACAAGTCTACCAATGTGTCTGCGGTCTCCAGGTCTGTATGCAAGTTGTATTTTGATTCAGAGTTTGCTCATATTTGCAGCCAGATAGTTTATAAATGTTTTTGTATTTATTATCATTAATAATCAATCATAATCATATATAAAGTTTGCATTTTAAATACAAATGCAACACTGTATACTGTGTATGTGTTTTAGAGCTGGTGGAGCAGCACGTGAGAGGAATTACACTGATTGATCTTCTGCATGGAACACACACACATACACAAGTGATTTACATTTCGTGTGGATAAGGAACATACATGAATAATGTGGGGGTTGAGTGGCGGCTAATGGGATACTGATGTAAACCTGTCTGTTTCTCTGCAGATAAGACAGATATATGGAAGACCCCCCTCTGTTTTTCAAACTGTCAGTCAAATGGGATTGGGTGAATCATCAAATGTGGAATTATATATATATACTTATACACACTTACCGGCCACTTTATTAGGTACACCTGTTCAACTGCTCATTAAGAAAATATCTAATCACATGGCAGCAACTCAACTGCATATAGGCTTGTAGATATGGTCAAGATGATCTGTTGCAGTTTAAGCAGAATATCAGAATGGAGAAGATTTAAGTGACTCAATTTCTGCTGCGACATTCACATGGTCGGGCCAGAATTTGGCTTTAACAACATGAAAGCATGGATCCATCCTGCCTTGTATCAATGGTTCAGGCTGGTGCTGGCGGTGTAATGATGTGGGGGATATTTTCTTGGCACATTTTGGGTACCAATTGAGCATTGCGGCAACGCCACATCCTACCTGAGTATTGATGCTGACCATGTCCATCCCTTTATGACCACAGTGAACCCATCTTCTGATGGCTACTTCCAGCAGGATAACGCACCATATCATAAAGCGCGAATCGTCTCTGAGTGGTTTGCTGAACATGACAATGAGTTCTCTGTACCCAGATGGCCTCCACAGTCACCAGATCTCAATCCAATAGAGCAACTTTAGCATGTAGTGGAACAGGAGACTCACATCATGGATGTGAGGCCCACAAATCTGCAGGAACTGCCTGATGCTATCATGTCACTATGGACCAAAATCTCTGAGGAATATTTCCAATACCTTGTTGAATCTATACCATGAAGGATTAAGGCAGCTCTGAAGGGGGTCCAACCCGGTATTAGTAAGGTGTACCTAATAAAGTGGCCAGTGAGTGTTTGTGTGTGTGTGTTTATATATATATATATATACAGCCTGATCTCACGAGGCAGAGTTCAGTCGTACGAAAATGTACGATTTTAAAAAGGAGGCGTGGCACCCAACCGCACCCCTAACCCCAACTGTCATTAGGTGATGAACAAATCGTACTAAATTGTACGAATGAGATCGTAAAAATTCATACGAATTAGCCACTAAATCAAAAAGTTACCAATTGCCGTGAGATTGCATTGATATTTATAAATATATAACTGGGTTGCGGCGAGGAGGGCATCCGCTGTGTAAAACATATGCAGGAATGCATATGTTAGGGACTAAGCCGAAGGAAAATGAATGAATGACTGATTTTCCATATTTTCCACATTTTCAGTTCTATGAATGGAGTCACGTTTTTTACATAAGAAATCTCTTGGCAATTTTCAAAACCGATTAACCAATCACTGTAAGAGATAAACAAATAAGACAATATAAGATAGATGTACATCGTTTATAAGTTTCTTCACAGAAACAGCTTCCTTTCCAAAAAGCTGAAAGTGGTTTCCATGCTAAGTTGGACACCTAAGAGTTATAAACCTCTCTACCACTTAATCACTTACCCAGCATGCCCCTGAGACTCTTAGAAAAAATTTAGTAGCACAAGTAATAAAAGTGCAGAGTGACTTTGTCTCGCAGAGAAGGACTCAGTGATATATGAACCAGAGGGTGAGAAGGAGATCCCAGCATGAGCCTCTGTAATTCAGCAGAGAGCAGCTGTTACTCTGGACAGAATCTCTGTGTAAACCTCGGCACTGTTTAGCCACATAAATTTGCTGATAATCCACTGGGATTGCAATTTTACTACGGGAAGGTATGTTTTAGTGCTCTTCACAAGAGAGCTCTACACTCGTCCAGCTCTCGACATGACTGACTTTTACTGCAGGTTAGGAGCACATTCCCATGCTCAGATGTCAAGGGTGTGAATTCTTCATTAGGATAAGTCAAGTGCCCACATTAGGCTCGCGTGCCAGGTAGTGTTCACACCTTAAGAGAGATTAACAGAACACACAAATACACATTACAGAAATAGTAACAGGTTTTGTAGCATTATATTTATATTTAAAGGCAAGTGATGCAATATATACAGTTGAAGTCAGAATTATTAGTCCTCCTGAACTATTAGCCCATCTGCATATTTTTCCTACATATGCTCATTCTGAAAATGTAGTCCTATATACATTTCTGGAGATCGCAAATTATGTAGCCAGAGGCACGTATGGCTGCATTTCGTTACCTCAGTGTGGAAGGGTTTTTCAGCTGTTACCAGTTTGTTCCATGGCTCGCTGTGTACATTGGAGGATTTGAGATGCATTGACAACGAGGTTCGAGTCGAGAACGGTTCTACAAAGCAAACACAAAACCAAAAACTGTTGGATGGGTTTAGGGAAGTGGGTGGGCGATGGTCAATCTGTGCTTTTGAAAACACTATCGGTTGGGTTTAGGGAAGTGGGTGGGTGCTGGATAATCAGTGATTTTGTAAACACTTGGTTGGGTTTAGGAAAGTGGGTGGGCGCTGGTCAATCGGTGCTTTTGAAAACACTATTGGTTGGGTTTAGGGAGTTGGGTGGGCTCTGGTCAATCGGTGCTTTTGAAAACACTATTGGTTGGGGTTAGGAAAGTGGGTGGGCCCTGGTCAATTGGTGCTTTTGCAAACACTATTGGTTGGGTTTAGGGAAGTGGGTGGGCGCTGGTCTATCGGTGCTTTTGAAAACACTATTGGTTGGGTTTAGGAACATGGGTGGGCCCTGGTCAATCGGTGCTTTTGAAAACACTATTGGTTGGGTTTAGGAAAGTGGGTGGGCCCTGGTCAATCGGTGCTTTTGAAAACACTATTGGTTGGGTTTAGGAAAGTAGGTGGGCCCTGATCAATTGGTGCTTTTGAAAACACTATTGGTTGGGGTTAGGAAAGTGGGTGGGCCCTGGTCAATCGGTGCTTTTGAAAACACTATTGGTTGGGGTTAGGGAAATGGGTCCAGTGGGGAAGCATTCAGTTTTTCCACTTATAAAGTCCACCATGTAAATAGCAAATGCTCCATGGTGTGACGCAACTCTTAAAGGGAATAGGAGATGAGACTGATTGGTTAAATGCACGTTATGCTCAAAACACACCCATAACTCATTAAGAGAATGAGCACAACCCTGTTAGTCCATGCATCAGGGCGCAGAGTGTATTTTTTTCGTCCTTAAAATAGCAAAAGTGTATTCGGACACGTCTTTAATGCTTGTGCGCCATGCTCTTTAGACTTTGTGCCTAGATCATCAAAATAGAGCCCTTAGTGTTTTAACTCCAAGATTCCGGATTTAGTTCGTTGTATAACCTTTCTCATAATTATTTCAGAATTTTAAAGTCCTATACCAGTGTCACATCACACTGAATATCAAACTGCAGATTTTCCACAAATAAAAAATATTTGAATAAATGCTGCAGAAAAAAAATAAAATAATGAACCAAAGGAATCCCAAGAATCTGGTCATTGCATGACTGAGGCATATTATGCTGGTTTCGGTATGCTAATAATTTTCAAGAATGCGAGTTTTGTGTAAGCATGTGCTTGTGTGTGTTTTGCTGTGGACAGACCTAATGCCAGAAATACTGCAAAAAAAAAAAAAGTTGACAGCTGGGCAAGTCCAGACCTGCCGAAGCATTCCAAAGCAAAGCATCAGGAAACAACATCTCAAGAAACACAGGGGGATTTCCAGTGCAACAGACCAGTTGCTTGGAAATAACGCGAATGAACTCTGGCGAACGTATCAAAGGTGAACGAATCAATCAAACCATTAACCTGACCTCTCGTTATGTGGAGGTTAAAGTCTGCTTTTATAGCGTGCCGCATTGAGGCTACCTGGAGAAAATGACACTGAGCTCTCCACCTTTCCCTGAACACACATTCCAGATGCCATTCATGCATTGAAACAGCGCCAGCGATAACACCTACACACCACGCCACTCACTTTCCCAACGCAGCGCTCATCACGCTGGCTATGTAAGCAATGCTGGAGGACCGGCAGTGGGCCTGTCCCAACACACCTCTCCTACACTTACGCTGAGAGAATGTAAACAAAACATTGGCCGCCTTTTGGTGGAGCCACGCCCCTTTCCAGCTCAGGTGATTCCTGACTTCCTGCAGCGAAAGACTGGTACGAGCCACATGGCTGAGAGGGAGTTACCCCCTTTACAAACATTTAATGGAGTCAATGACCTGACAGTCACTACATACCAAAGCACTGTCACTTCTGGCTCTGTGTCGTGCGGAAGTACATCGGTTCAACACCATCGCCATAAAGGCCAAATAACAGATTCTTGTATGGGTATGACATCAACCCAGTTTATAGCAGTATGATTATATCCTACCTCTATATATGCTAATATAAACATACACAAGTGCTGTGACAAGCTCACGTGTACATATTTAAAGTTCTTTTTCTTCTTCAAATGATGTTCTGATGGTTGTGTGTGTGTGTGCGCGCGCCTAGTATTCATCACATTATGGGGACCAAATGTCAAAAGTATAACACTACAAGTAAATTTTAACCTTGTACGGATGTTTTTATTTTGTTTTCTTGGTGCCCATGAGGAAAACAGCTCATAAAATGTAACAGAATCATTTGCTTTAGAGTTTGTAAGTCCCCATAAAGTACAAGCACGTGTGTGTGTGTTTGAGAATAATTTTTACATAAGAGGAACAAAAAAAAACTGTAAAATAAATGATAATAATATTAAACTCACCGTCACGGTGGCGCAGTGAGTAGCACGATCGCCTCACAACAAAGAAGGTTGCTGGTTCAGGTCACGACTGGGCCAGTTGGCATTTCTGTGTGGAGTTTGCATGCTCTTCCCGTGTTGGTGTGGGTTTCCTCCGAGTACTCCAGTTCAGTTCAAACACATGCTGTAGGTAAATTAAATTAACTAAATTGGCCATAGTCTATGAGTGTGTGTGTGAATGCGATAGTGTATGGGTGTTTGCCAGTACTGGGTTGCGGCTGGAAGGGAATCCACTGTGTAAAACATTTACTGGAACAGTTGGTGGCAGTTTGGCGACCCCTGATAAATAAGGGACTAAGCTGAAAGAAAATGAATGAATGAACATTTCACTGTGACAATTCTTTCACATCTGTTAATTTGTCGCACTTACCCTGGTAACAGAGTCGACGCAGCATCTTTACAGTACAGTTTTATAATTCATTTTTAAATAAATGAACCCATCAAAAGGTTATATGCTTCCTAAAAAACATTGATACCGATTCACTAACAGTTTTCCACCTTTCCATTATCATTTAATCATTCATTCACGGTTTGCCACGGCGGAATGAACCACCAACTCATTCATTTATTTTCTCTTCAGCTTAGTCCCTTTATTAATCCAGAGTCGCCACAGCGGAATGAACCACCAACTTTTCTAGCATATGTCATATGCAGCGGATGCCCTTTCAGCTGCAACCCATCACTGGGAAACACCTATACACTCTCAATCACAAACATACACTACAGACAATTTAGCGTTCCCAATTCCCCTATAGCACATGTGTTTGGACTGTTGGGGAAACCGGAGCACCCGGAGGAAACCCATGCCAACACAGGGAGAACATGCAATCTCCACACAGAAACGCCAACTGACCCAGCCGAGGCTCGAACCAGTGATCCTTATGCTGTGATGCAACAGCTCTACCCATTGCACCACCGCACCACCCCTTTCCATTATCAGTTCCCTGCTGAAAAATCCAGCTTAAACCAGCCTAGGCTGGTTGGCTGGTTTTAGCTGGTCGACCAGGCTGGATTTAGAGAGGTTTTGGCCATTTCCAGGCTGGTTTCCAGCCATTTCCAGCCTGGTCTTAGCTGGTCAGGCTGGAAAATGACCAGCTAAATCCAGCTAAAACCAGCTTGATCAGTCTTGTTTAAGCTGGACATAGCTGGTTTTGGCTGGGCTCCCAGCCTGGCTAAGCTGGTCTAGCTGGTTTTAGCTGGTCATCTCCCAGCCTGACCAGCTATGACCAGGCTGGAAATGGCTGGAAAACAGCCTGGAAATAACCAAAACCCCTCTAAAACCAGCCTGGTCAACCAGCTAAAACTAGCCAACCAGCCTAGGCTGGTTTAAGCTGTTTTTTTCAGCAGGGTTGTTTTAAATATCTTGAAACAGGGCTCAGTCATGTCAGATCTCCTTGATCTCATCGATTGCAAGTCTAAAATGAGGAAGGAAGGTGAAAAGAATTATCAAATCATTCACTCTGTCCAAATGTGAACACTTCCCTATACTGTAATCATGAAGCAATATATTTTGGATGTTTGACTTGCTGAGTAACTCTGAGTGCACTTGATGATCATACAGTATGTGTAATTAAAGTTTGAATAACTCCATTGCAGTTAATTGTGTTCATGTTTGTTGTTAGTACATCATAGGTCAAAGAACATATGGGTCAAAGGCTGATGCCAACATGTCATAGTTGTTATGTTTATGAATGTACACATAATCTGTGATTATAATTATAAACATAATCTGTTTATAATTACCAGAATGAATTCACAAAAGCATGTGTTGACTTACTTTGACAGATGAAAATTCTCTTCAATGCAGCTTGAATCTTTAGCACAAATGTATTTCCTTACTTCAGAGCGTCTTTACAGCTTCTTCATATAACCAATTAAACCCCTTTATATTAGTGGTCCCTAACCACCAGGCCGCGGACCAGTACCGGTCCGTGGAACAATTGGTACCAGGCCACATAAGAAATCATAAATTATTTCTGTAGAAAATATTCCCCCCGCGACTTGGTTTCTTCCACTCACCCCCGCCATCTCACGTGAAATGGACTATGCCAAAATTCACCACAGAGCGGGAAGAACGATCGCTAGAATATAGCTCAGTAGTGGTTGTTGATAGTTTAAAGTTATAAAACAGGTATCAGCACAGCATTTAAGGACTGTGCATATATGTGTGCGTGCATTGCTAAGTAAGTACCCGAAATCATTGCAATATGTATCTATATGGAGTTTCACATAATCATACTCATTAGGGCTGTAACATGCCAATGCACACATTTAATTCGGCTATACGGTTGTATTATTGTTAATATGTTAGCCAGTTGAAATGTTTGGCACAGATGTTATGTATTTGATTCATATAAACCTTGATTGAAACTAAGGGTGTCACGATCCTCCAAATACTCGATTCGATTACATTTTCGATTCTAAAGGCACGATTCGATTATCGATTATGAATAATTAATTAATTAATGACCAATTAATTATTTGTAGCCTACCGTTTAAACTACCTGACCTGGATGGTCTTTGTTTTACCCATAAACAAATCATACAGTAAATGAATAAAGGCAAGATACACACGTAATACCAGCTGTCAATCACTTTTTTCTGCGGGACTCGTGAATAGGCAGTGATCTGTGTCGTTATAATGGCGTCGGTAAAAAAGACGCACAACCAACAGGAACCAGCCAACAGTATCTGAGGTGTTCGCTAAAATGACTAAGTACAAGTGAGTGAAAGATTGAAGCAGTCCACTGACTGCCTGGACCTGCTGTCTCGAGCGCATGGCTGTGTGTGCGTCTGTGTCTGTGTGGTCACGTGATGTGCATTTTCAGAGGCAGAGAGGAAGGAGGGCTGCTCAGAAATGCCACACGCCACTGTGGATGTCAAAGCGTTGTCGTTCTAAAATGCCATTTCAAGAGTTCACACTTAGATATTGCTTGACAACTGTAAGCAGGTTTGGCATGCAGTCCCGGGAGAGAACCCTGAGCTCGGAGATAGTTGAGCCCAGGGCTCCCGCCAGGTCCATAGAGCATGTGAGGGGAGTACGAGATCAGGTGGTTCTCCAGAGCTCCTCTTTTTTGTAAAGGAGAAAAGGAGGAGAAAGAGGTGGATGGGGGGGTTTCTTCGGAAAACGAAGATAAGGGAGTAATATCTAGCTAGGCTACTTATAGTGAGTTAGGATAGATCTGATTGGCTAACTAATGAGTGTAGATAGGTGGCCAGCTGCAGTCAATTATATCACGTGCTCCTCTCGAAATTAGTTTTAAAACTTCACTTAAACAAAGACAGTGTAAACAGGGCCTGAGTGTGTACTTTTCGCGATTTTCGACGGATTTTTTTCGCGGATTTGCAACGGGGGCAGGGCGGAGGATCGCGATGCCGGTGTTGTCTATCGGACGAACCGTACGTAATACGTACATAGCAGAGCTTGCAAAACTGTGTTTTTTTTGTCGACAACACGAACGTTGTCAACATAACTCACTGGAAATCCAAAATGCTTAAACACCGGCGACTTCATTGAAAGAGGAGAGGGTTTAAGTTCTGTCGACGGGTCTCCTGCGTCTGCAGTTTAACAAGCACTTCAACAAGCCTGTTTTTTTCCCGCTTGGCAAGCCAAGCTGACATGGGGGGGCGTGGCAGCATCAACGATTCTATTTTTTGATTCGATAATCGAAATTGAGCATAAATTTTGATCGGTTTCGATTAAAAATCGAAATCGTGACACCCCTAATTGAAGCATAATCAGACTGCGATAGTGCTACTAGCTCATGCGCACTGAGTTGTTCATGATTAACCTGGATGCACGAGCGCAGCAGCTGTGTTCACGTGAAGACCCCCAACCCCCACCCCCCTCGCCCACACCGGTCCGTTGTAAAACTGACAACCGTTGACCGGTCCGCGGTGATAAAAAGGTTGGGGACCACTGCCTTATATAACACACAGCAACATTCACATTTTGGTAAATGGATGCATGTGCAAATGTGCATTTATTTATATATTATGTTTTGGTTATTGGTGTGTTTTTGTATATGAATCCCTGTACAACATTCAGAGTGTATTTATTGTAAAGGTGACAATTGTGTTAAATATGCATATTTATTTCGTTAAATGAGCTTTCCAAATGAGCAATGAATGATTAAAAGCAGCATGGCAGCATGTTTTAGGGTGTAGCTGCTGACTCATGGGTAATAAAGGGGGTAAAAAAAAAAGTGTTGCATCGTCTCCACCCGCCTGCACTTGTACTTTCAGATTTTCAGACAGTTGTGTCCAACTGCGGCGCCAGTCTCTTCAGAGCTACTCATTTTCTCTCTGTGCCTCATTTCAGCTGGATCAGCACATCCTCCGCATCTCTGTCATAAGGCTTTGGAGAAATACAAAAAGCTAACAACTGTAGGACTGTGTGGAATTTGAAAACGGGTTGCATGGCTGTTTTGATTTGTGCGGTTTATTCATAAACTAATTTCGAGAGGATCTCGTGCTTATGATCAACACTGCTGGCTCCCTATTAGCTCCGTAATCTGCCCTATTAGATGATTACGGAAGCATTATAAATAATCTGAGTTTTTCACTACAGTTATCTTCGTCTTGAAGCTCACACCCTTTCCACCCCTACATCCACCCCCTTTTCTGATAGGGCGACACGGCGGCCCAGTGGCTAGCACTGTTGTCTCACAGAAAGAACACCGCCGGTCCAACCTATCGGGCCGGTTGGTGTTTCTGTGCGGAGTTTACATGTTCTCCCCGTGTTCCCCGGTTTCCTTCCACCGTCCAAAAACATAAACCATAGCCAATCGACTAAAACAAATTATCATCCATAACAACCTTAGTTTACTCTTCTCACGGCGACAAGCAGGGAGGTTCTCGAGACCTACCTGAGCTCGAACTCCCCTCTCGCCCTTCTGACAGGAGGGAGCCCCGGGCTCGAGGATATTACGAGCTCAGGGCTCTCTCCCGGGACAGCATGCCAAATACGCTTTATTGATTATCAGCTAAGTTTGAACTCTTGAATTTTGGCAAACTCTGGGAGGCTTTTTTAAGAAAACCCCACATTTCCAACGCAATCTCAGGGCAATTCGTAACTTTTTGATTTAGTGGCTAATTCGTATGAATTCCTGCGATTTAATTCATACAATTTAGTACAATTTGCTCATCACCCAATGATGGTTGGGTTTAGGGGCGGGGTTAGGTGCCACGCCTCCTTTTTAAATTTATTTTCGTACGACTCAACTCGATAAGTATGAATTAGCCACTGAACTGACAAAACGTAAAGATCGAGCTGGAAATGTGTGGGTGATCATTTCACTAGCATTATTATTCAGTCATTTTCCTTGGCTCAGTCCCTTATTTATCAGGGGTCGCCACACCGCCAACTATTCCAGCATATGTGAAGCGTATGTCATGTGTCTTTTTGGATCTTATGCTAGTTTCACCTAGGAACCAATTAAGGCGGAGCTGAGTGCAGGGGGAACTATAAAAATGATGCACCACTGTGAGTAAACAAACAAATGCATTCACTTCCAAGCCGCTAGCATTCAACAAGCTAGGGAATGCTTAAGCTTTTCTTGAGTTTCTCCCTTCCGTAACCAGCCAATGAGGTATGTTTGTTTTGTATGATTTGTTGGTTTTGTTTGATTTGAAGTGTAATGTTGTTAGTGTGGTGTGTGGATTTAACTGTTCGTTAGCCGTGCGATTTATGAAGTTAAATTGTATTAGTTAAGATTATGTGCTCACTATATTATTTGTGACCTTGACGTGGTGATTTTGGATTAATTTGATATGGAAATACACTGTTGTAATTTAGTGTTGTATGTTTTTAAGTTCTTACGTCTGGTAAACGTCTGATGTCTTCTGATCTGCCTTCTATGTTGAGAACTGAAGAATGGATATGAAAATAAACCAGTCAGTAGAAAAAAAGACTCTTGCTCGCTTGTTGCTAGAGGGAGCTACAGTGGCTGTTTCTCAATATGCGTTCTTCAGCGGTCTTGCGTCCTCGTGTTCTCGTGAAACGTCATCATCAACTGCCTAAGTTCACTTCCAATACTCAAGACTGCAAGTGTGGAGGATGTGTGAAACTTCCCGGATGTGTTCTTGATATCGAGGACGCACTGATGCAGACTTGAGGACGAACTCGCTCTGGAAGTCCCAGAAGTCATTGCGACTGGAGGTGGGAAGCGCTGCATTTTATTTAGATTTATTATTAAAGTTCATAGATATCACTTATTTACCTCAGGAGTTTCCCTAAATGAAACCGTGAAAGTAAAGATTACCATGAACATCTTAATAAAGGAATAAACACATTAAGGGTGTTTGGTTGCTGAAATTCGTATTAAAATCTGTTTTATTTATATTGTGCAGAGTATATTTATAATGCTTTTATGCAAAGTATATATTTTGAAGAGGGGAAAAACAATAAATCGTTGTATGAGTGCTGTAATGTTTAAATAATTTCCATTTAAAACGCGTAAAGGTCACGTGACCATCAGGAAGAACGCAGCATTTCATTTCTCAAAGGACGCGTTCTCTGCCCTCGCCGTCTCCTGAGTTCGTTCTTCCGAGGACACCTGGCTAGACCGGTCTCCACAAGAACGCAAGTCCGTTCTCTGCGTTCTTGGAATTGAGAAACAGCCAATATGTTTTACTCAGCAGATGGCCTTTCAGCTGCAACCCATCACTAAGAAACACCCATACACACTCACATTCACACACACACACACTCTTTAGGACAATTTAGTTTATTCAGTTCACCTATTCACCTTATTCTCAGCTGTCGAGTGGGCGCTGCCATTTGAATCTTTTTGTCTCGCGACTTCCGGTCACATTCACTTTCATTCATTTTTTGACGTTAACAACTGCTCGTTACGCTGCTTGATGTTGCAATTTAATATTTTCTTATTATATTATGCTACTTGGTCTGTGTAGTCATGCAAACATTTGTTTGTTGAGCAAGTAGTTTGGCCATTTTCTGCCGTTTATTATTCCTAGTCATTTCTCCCATAGGCGACTGAATCGGAAGTTCTAAGACAATCGCGAAAACAGGCGCACTTCCGCATTTTAGAATAAGGTCAATAGCGCATGTGTTTGGACTGTGGGGGAAACCAGAGCACCCGTAGGAAACACACACCAACACAGGGAGAACACACACTCTAAAAACGTCAAGTTATTTATTATTTGGTCGAGTCAAAAATAGTTGGTGCTTTGTTGGGTTAATTTTAACCTGTATCGGGTTATTTATTAATAGCTCAACCAGTTGGGTTAAATATTTGGTGCTTTGTTTGGTTATTTTTAACCTTTTTTACGTTGTTTATTTAATAACTCAACCAGTTAGGTTAAAAATTTTGAATTTTGATTTAAAGGGCACCTATGGTGTAAATCTACTTTTCAAGCTGTTTAGACAGACATAAGTGTAAGTATAGTGTATAAACTGTCATATTGGGCTGATATAAACACACTCAGTCCTTTTTTTTTCAATTTAACAACATAGGAACGTTGGACCAATTGAAGCGGTTTTGAGATCGACTGGAATTTGTCGTAGGAGTGCGGTCCCCCCGCCCACCAATATTGATTGACAGGCACATGTCACCTAATCCTCAGTTTGATGTTTCACGACCGCTATTTTCAGCGTGGGAGTCAAAGCGATGTCCCCAAAGGAACACCCTTGCTCTATTTTTAGATGTCAGGCTCATTGGGCTCAACACACGATCAACATTCACCACATGATCGCTCTCATCGGCGCCATTGTTTGTAACTTTAGGTAGGTTTGCAAACATGTGTACTTCACTGCATCTTTCTTAAACTTCAGCCGTTTGCATTTCTCGCAGTCACAGAAGCTCCCTGTGATCTTAACTAGGTGCAGCTGGAAAGTGGGAGTGTGTTGCCTTGCGTGCGCGTCCCTCCATTGGAAATAAAATCACGAACTTGCCTGAAGCAGGTTGCACACCAGGGGCCTCATGTCTCAACGCTGCGTACGCACAAAAACTTTGCGTACGCCAAGTTTCACGCTCAGAATCGCTCACGTTTGGATTTACTAACAATGAACTGAACGTGGGAATGTGCGCAGGTTCACGGCAGCTTTCTGGCAGGCGTACGCACATTTTTTGTGCGTGTCTGTTTTATTTCCATTGGCGACTCCTAGAGGCAGTTGTATTAAATTCTTCTCTACAAAGTGTCTGAGCCTTGCAATGGCAGCTGTATGAGACGGGTTCATCTAGTAGGTATGTAAGATTTCCATACCATACAGTTGACCAGCTAAACATTAAAGCACAATTTGCAGCGGTCGCCTGTTTTCCCAATGTAATCTGAGCTATCTATCGCACGCACATTGCTATAAAGACACTATCTGAAGATGAATTTGCATGCGTGAATCAGAAACATTTCCATTCAATAAATGTGCAAATAAAATATGATGCACAAACTTACTGATGATTCCTACTTGTCTTTCTCGTGATAAATAGTGGGCAAAATCTGATATGTAGCGGGGGAAAAAAAGAAGAAAGAGTTCATCAGACGCTGGATTCGAGCCGAGTTTATGCTCGAACGTGTCAGTACATGACCACATGTTTCTTATGAGGTGCGCCACTGAGACTGCTAAGGGTACTGCAACATTTTACAGATATAAACCACACTATTTCTTTTTTTAATGCACAGTGCGATGTTCAGACCCAACTGTGTTGACCGCATCAGCTAAACTCTCCCACTCTATTTTTTTATTTTGTTGTTAATTCCGGAGAACAAACTTGTAAATAACACCGCTTTTCTCCGGTCTACCTCCGAAAGCAGCACCTCCAATTCACATTCTGTTCAAAGTTTCTCTTTTTGCTTGATTTTGCCGTTGCTTTTTCGTTGGGTTTTTCCATTAGCATAGTCATTAGCATATTCATACGGGGGAGGAGGCAGGGAGGGGTTTTGTGCTTGTGCATGTTGCGCTCAGTTTCACGTTCATTCAGATGTACAAAAGAATATGCGTGAGATTCGGCGTGCGCAGTGTTTCATACATCTGAATTTTTTTCTGCGTACGCACATTTACAGCTTTGTGCGTACGCAATGTTTTAGTAAGATTTCCACGCAAGTCTTCGTACATGAGGCCCCAGAAGCGCTGCTCGGCAATGTGTGCACTAGCACAAAGTAGGCTGTAAAACTAAACAGACACAAAGGATTTTGTCGTCTCTGCTTGGTCTGTGTCCGAGGCGTACATGTACGGCTGAATGCTGATCCTCTCATGCTGCTTCTCTCTGTCAGCCTGTCTGTTGCGAAACACAAAGCGGGGGAGCTCTTGGCTCCGCCCCCTTGTTAAGTTGGGCGGGAAGTCAAAAATAATTTTCATGTGAAGCAACACACCCCTAAAACAGCGACCTGTGTACACACCCCCAACATGACACTTTTAACACATAATAATAAACAAATCTAAACTGTGTTTTGAACTGAACCTAAACTGGCACACTCATTAAATCTTACAAAAGTGGTAAACTAGGTGCCCTTTAATGTAAAATTGAAAGTAACTGCATGACATGCAAGTAACAAAACCTGCCTATTTAAAAATAGACTTACTGTAACAATGGTTGAAGTTAGTAGGAAGTCACAACCAAAAGAACTAGTTTAGGCTAGACCGTCTGGCTGACGACATCACAAACAGAAGTTGCTAGTCAGATACAGGAAGATGTTCATACACACACTAATAGAGCTCCAGGGAAGACTGTACTCGTATTACTGTACATATTTGACTTCTCTCTTCAGGACTTTAGATTTTCCAAGGCGGACTATGTCAGTGTGCACTTTAAAGTTGAAGTGCTTTGATATATGCATGTTTATTAGATTGAAAAATAGTCATATCAGTCTTTTGCCAGAAGATTTCAGTGGCTGAACAAACACTTCCATGCACATAACCCATATAAAACAACTAAATCTACATATTCATGAATAAAATAGCTTTAAATCATAACATTACCTGTCTAAAAGAAATACTTCAGCCATGGTGTCGCCCTTCCTCCAGCATGCGAAAGTAACTCCAATATTGAATCAGGATTTTAAAAAGTTTTGCTTCAGCATTTATTTTTATTGTGTCAATATTGAGTTTGTCCATATTTGACCCAGCATTGAGTAATGACAAACCAGCAGTGTGTGCAGTTTTTGTTAGTGTGTGTATTTACGAATGTCAAGTAAATGTATTGAATGAGAATATATCCTTCACAGTCCTCCACCCGGATGACGGCGATTAGACTTAAGACCGCTGTAAGCTACGATTAAAACATTCCTAATGTTCATAGTTCAAATGTCGATTTGTGGCCGTTCACGTCATTCACAACTGATCACCTTCCGCTTGTATGAACACACTAATCCGGCTCCATTTCCAGAAACAAACCTCAATGCAGAAAGTAAGTCAAGTCCCAGAACCCGGAGAACGTCTGAGAAATTTTTTAATATGAAGAGGCATCAACAGTCATCAATTTTTTAAAATGTTTTGCTTATTGTTTTTAGGGTTAGTGTCACAAGATCTGTTTGTGAAATAAAAGCAGTAGCACAGTGTGAAAGAGTGTTACATGTTTTGGTCACACTATTTAGATCAGTGGTCACCAAACTTGTCCCTGGAGGGCCGGTGTCCTGGAGATTTTAGCTCCAACCCTAATCAAACACACCTGAACAAGCTAATCAAGGTCTTACTAGGTATAGTTAAAACATCCAGCCAGGTGTTTTGGAGCTAAATCCTGCAGGGACACCGGCCAGATTGGTGACCCCTGATTTAGATGTACAACTCACGCTATTAACCAACCATAACTTTAAGACTTTTAAACTACTAATTAGCTGCTTATTTGTTAACTCAGGCTCATTCTTAAAACATAGCCCTGTGGACGTTTCTGGAGACTGCGAAATACGTCCTGGGAGGTACATATTTTTGCAGTTTTTGCAAATTCGCAAGAGGCGGAGATTTTTTTTTTTTCGTATCTCAAATTTCTCTCTCGAGTGCAGTTCATGCCCGCTGTTCTCACGTAAACCCACCAGAGGCCACTATTGACTGACCGTCGTTCTGATTGACTAAATGAATGGATGACTGACTGGCCGGCCTACCAATCGTTCGACTCACTCTCCTCCTTCCCTAAACCCAACCAATTTTATCGATTGACCCGCCCACCTGCTTACTTCCCTAAACCCAACCGACGATTTACAAAATCCGTCCAGAAAGAGAAAAGCCCTAGTCTGATTTTTACCACGTTTTCATATGTTTTACACAGCGGATGCCATTCCAGCTTCAACCCAGCACTGGGAAACACCCATACACTCTTGCATTCACACACACACTCATACACTATGTACAATTTAGTTCAATTCACCTATAGCACATGTGTTTGGACTCTATGGAAAACCAGAGCACCGTAAGGAAACCAACACAACATGCAAACTCCACACAGAAATGCCAGGGACTCGAACCAGCGACCTTCTTTCTGTAAGGTGACAGTACTAGCCACCGTGCCACTTGTGAGTTAATTATTAATAAAAGTAACTGAATATGTGTTAATTTTAAAACATGTTTCAGAAAATTTAAATAAAAGTCCAGATCTGCAGAAGATCCCATAAGAATATCCCAACAGCTCGAACTGTAATACTTATCTTGACTTTCTAAATTTTACTTGGTAACTTATTTAAAACCCCTGTGTTTTATAAACTCCAAAGGCTCTGAGGAGTCAGGTGTTGCTATAGAGTCGTAACATTGTGTTTGTTGATGTTTCTTTGCAGAATGTTTCCAAAGATGGAAAGATTGTCTTTGATTGCATTTTCAGATACACAGTAGAGAGGCTCAAAGCCTGATAAGGCAGGATGGCACAAAATGTATGAAAAGTATCAGAACAGTCTATCAAAGGGACGAGAATTTATCAGATTGTTCTTTTGTTTGATTTCAGATATTTAATATAATGTAATATATACAGTTAAAGTCAGATTTATTAGCCACCCCTTGATTTTTTTTTTCTTTTTTAAATATTTCCCAAATTATGTTTAGCAGAGCAAGGTATTTCCTATAATATTTGATCTTCTGGAGAAAGTCTTTTTTTATTTCGGCTAGAATAAAAGCAGTTTTGAATAAAAAAAAAAAAACATTTAAGGTCAATATTTTTATCCCCTTGAGGCTATTTTTTCGATAGTCTACAGAACAAACTATCGTTATACAATAACGTTAGGTCTTGCTGGTCACAGTCACCTAAACTGATTCCGGCTGATTAGCCGCTGAACTCGGCATATATATTGTATTTTTGTTTTGTTTAATGTTTCTTTACACAGTCAAATCGCCTTTTGGGATCATTTCCTACATTTATCAGATGATATGGCATGCTGTGTGCACTTAATTGTGTTCACAAACCGTTTAACTGGCCTCTATTTCCCAGGTGAGTGAAATTTATATGCTTATATATCAGCTCTATAAATGAATTTGTTTTAAGATCATTTCTCATTTATAATCTTCTTTAGAGCTGTAATGCACTAGAACAGTCATCTGAAGCGTTGTCATATAGTGTCATGCCTGCGTTTCATCAATAGCCTTGCAATTACTTACACAGACTATATTTGAAGTGTTTGGGAGGACTTTGTGTTTCCTTCTGTAGACAAATGTCATAAGAACAATGTGTAGTGGCTCAATGTATTACAGCAGTGTTTTTAAAAGACTAAACACTTTATTGATGTAGTACACTGCCAAGCACAGAACAGAAACGAGTTAAAGGAAATGAAGTATTAATCGTTTCTCCCCCCAAAAAAAGCCTGTCTAAGCAAAATGTTAGCAGGCATCTGCACAAAATGGTGACGGTTGGCCACACCTACTTGTAGCATTATTTGCGCTCTTCAGATACCTATGGGTGACCTCATGTATACTACAACCATATCTTTTATAGTTTATGAAAAAAACATCTCCTGGGACGTATTTCATGCTCTACAGACTTGTATACAGGGGTGTGTATCCACAATGAGCCTGGGTTGTAATATGTACTGTCATCATAGCAAAGACAAAGGAAATAAGTTATTAAAAATTTACTATTGTGTTTAAAAATATCGCTGTTAAACATCTTCTTAAAAAAAATAATTTAAATATTTAATAATATAAAGATGAATATAAATAAAATATGTCATGATAAAAACCAGGACACACAAAACAGGCTACAACTGCTTACAATGCAATGTGTGACACTAAACTGACAAAGGGAACGGAAAAAAAAACTACAATATTGAGTTTGTAAGGCAGGCAAGATGAATCTTTCACAATGTCTTGTGTTGGGTTCTTCCGTTCTCCATTCGCACTCTTTCTCCACATTATAATCGGCTGAATCTGCGAGCTTCTGGCTTCAGTAGCGCAGACAAGAATATCAGAGTAAAATCAGTCTGTGGGAGCGTCTGTGAGATCAGATAGCAGCATCAGCGTATCTCTGCGCCTCTGAGGAATCCATCCGTCGCACTGATAAGCACACAGCAGACATTTAGTCACAGTATCTCGCTGATTCACACGCAGCTAATCTCTCGTATTATATATAACACACACACAGACTCAGAGCTGGACACAAGCCGGTTGCTGCTTTTGCACCTTTACAGTTGAAGTTCCTCGGGCTTGCTTCATAGTGTGTGTTTCATTAACAATAATACTGACGAAAAAAGTTTGTTAACAAGGCGAACATGAGACGATGGTATTATTAGATATTAACGGATAACTAGGACAACATGGATTTAATTTTTTTTTTTAAACCCATCCCATCAATGAATCTGTTTATTTAGTTAATTAACCCTTGTGTGCTGTTGGGTCATTTTCGTCCACTCTGAAGCCCCGTTTACACTTGTGCGTTTTAGTTTTAAAACAGCGTCTTAGATCAAAAACGATCTGCGTCCACACTAGCGTTTTACCTATCGTCTCTGAACATATCTCCGTCCACACTACGCCACCAAAAACGTATATCACGTGACCATTCGCGCACTCTGGGCATGCGCGTTCTAGTATACCCTGCTGAAAAATCCAGCTTAAACCAGCCTAGGCTGGTTGGCTGGTTTTAGCTGGTCGACCAGGCTGGTTTTAGAGGGGTTTTGGCCATTTCCAGGCTGGTTTCCAGCCATTTCCAGCCTGGTCTTAGCTGGTCAGGCTGGAAAATGACCAGCTAAATCCAGCTAAAACCAGCTTGACCAGCCTGGTTTAAGCTGGACATAGCTGGTTTTGGCTGGGCTCCCAGCCTGCTAGGCTGGTCAAGCTGGTTTTAGCTGGTCATCTCTCAGCCTGACCAGCTAAAACCAGGCTGGAAATGACTGGAAACCAGCCTGGAAATGGCCAAAACCCCTCTAAAACCAGCCTGGTCGACCAGCTAAATCCAGCCAACCAGCCTAGGCTGGTTTAAGCTGTTTTTTTCAGTAGGGTAAACAGAAAGCATGCGTCTCGCTCGGCATTTGGTTATTGTTAGTTAACAAACGCCGGTTGAACATTAAACGCGATGGCAAAGAAAGCAAGAGAGGTATTTTTGTGGACAGACGACGAGGTCGAGTTGTTACTAAACGTAACAAATGAATAACTGCACAATGGCGCCTAAAACAGACAATAGTGCAAACAACGCTCCCATTTCTCTGTCCATGTTGTTGTTCACAGTACGTCTTCCAGTAGCGTTTAAAGCCATGTGTTATAGTCATGTGATAGAGGCTTGACGAATAAGGGAAGGATACAGTGACGAAGGCAATGACACAAAAGTCCCAATCAGGTAGCGAATCTCAGCAGATTTTTCTTTGATTATTGATGTAATCTCGACTAAAACATGAACAGAGGGCAGGACAAAGAGTAGCTACTCCCATTTTTAAAAACAGCCAATGTTTATTTTTATTTATTTATTTTTTTTATCACAGCTCTTCCAGTGAGAGTGATTGAGCTCAAAGGCATCAAATGAAAAGCAAATGAGAAGTCTTGAAAGGGGCGGGGCATGTCAGATACTTTGGATGTCAAAAAATCGTTGATCCATTTAGGTGGAAGTGACAAACTGCAAGCTTTTGATGCTTATTTCAGGTTTATGTCTTCTACACACATATGTTGTTACTATTTTGGAGCACACTAGCTTATAGATATCCCTCAAAGTAATATCTAAAATACGTTATAATAATGTCGTGGGACCTTTACAGTCCCTCAGGTTTGCTCCATACCAGGCATTGCAGAGGGTTTGTTGTTTCTCTAGCTATCGGTTCTGATAAGCCACTGTTGACATTCTTTCATTCGCCCTGTTTTTGTCCTGAATTTCAGTCTCAACAGCTGTTTAGAAGAGCTTATAAAGGGAGTAAGACAGAGCATTCAGAGCAGATTTTAGAAATTATAAATCCTGGAATCTTGGAATGTTTCAATCATTATGCAAATAAACCCCAAGATTACATAAAGATTTTGCATATTTTAATTTATTTTTAATACGATGAACCCCTTGAGATGTACAATCTTATTTTTCCATGGTGGATCACAATCACACTATAACAACAAAACAAACCACAAATGAAGATGGCATCCTTGAGACAATATCAAACTACAAAACACAAACTTTAAATGGAAAAACATTAGATGCAAAATGATCTCTGTTCACACTAATCTACGGAATCAACCACAGAAAACACTGTATTCTATATGCCAGGCCAGTATTCAGTAATGTTGAGTTTATAAGTGGTGTATATTTCAGATGCAAAGGTGTATTCAGTGCCCCCTAGTGGATTTGTGATCTGAAGCATGCAACAAAATGTACCCTAAGTAACATATTTTAGGAAAAAAACGTTTTCAGCACCCACTAGTGAATTTGTGATTTAAAACATGCAACAAAACGTACACGGAGAAACGTATTTTACATTTTAATAAAATTTATTCAGCGCCCTCTAGTGGATTTATGATTTAAAACATGCAACAAAACGTACCTAGAAAAACATATTTTACGTCTTAGTAAAATTTATTCAGCGCCCGGATTTATTACCTGAAATGTGCAACAACTTTACCCTTAATAACACATTTTAGATATAAAAAAAAAACTTTTCAGCGCCCTCTAGTGGATTTGTGGATTGAAACATGCAACAACCTTACCCTAGGAAACATATTTCAGATTTTTTTAAAAATTGTATCGCCCTCTAGTGGACTTGTAGACTGAAACGTGCAACAAAGGTACCCTAAGAAACATATTTCACATTTGCAAAAATGTAGACAGCACCCACCAATGGATTTGTGATCTGAAATGGCATCAAACTGTACACTAAGTAACATGTGTCAGATTAAAAAAAAAACGTTTTCAGCGCCCTCTAGTGGATTTGTGGATTGAAACATGCAACAAACTTACCCTAAGAAACATATTTCAGATTTTTTTTTAAATTATCGCCCTCTAGTGGATTTGTAGACTGAAACGTGCAGCAAAGGTACCCTAAGAAACATATTTCAGATTAGCAAAAATGTAGACAGCACCCACCAATGGATTTCTGATCTGAAATGTGCAACAAACTGTACACTAAGTAACATATGTCAGATTTAAAAGAAAACGTTTTCAGCGCCCTCTAGTGGATTTGTGGATTGAAACGTGCAACAATATGTACCTGGAGCAACAAATTTTATGTTTTACTAAAATTTATTTAGCGCCCACTAGTGGATTTGTTACCTGAAACATGCAACAAAGGTACCCTAAGAAACATATTTCAGATTTGCAAAAATGTATTTGGCGCCTACTAGTGGATTTGTGATTTAAAACGTGCAACAAAATGTAACCTAAGTAACATATTTCAGATTAAAAAAAAAAAAATTTCAGTGTTTTCTAGTGGATTTGTTACCACCATTTTTATTGGATCCTTTTTTACTGTTATTCGAGTAACTTTTTAAGACTGTCACTTTTACTTGAGTAAAAATTTCCTGAAGTACTTTTACTTGAGTATAGATTTTGGATACTCTCCCCATCTCTGCTTATGAGTGACTTTTATGTGTGAAATCAATGGCAAAATGTAAATGAAATCTCTGTAACATTAAGTAGATTAAGAATAAGCTTCTTATCTGGGATTTAAGGTACATGAATGGATAATTGACCATAATCTCTAAAGTAAACGAAAAGTATGTGGCTACTGGTTTCATTTCTCAGCCAGGATTATGCAAGAGCTTTGGGGGTGTTTCAAAAGATATGAATAATGACCAGTTTCAATTAAAGAGAAGCTTTTGCTATTCATCGAGCATATCTTAACTTAAAAGTCTGGAAGTTTTTGGAAGTTAAATTCTAAGTTTGTTAAAAATGATTATATGATGCATTCCTCAAACCATTATTTATTCATAAACTGTATTATGTTTTTATTAATTGTTTAACTATTAATTATTTATTCATTCATTATTTTATTATTTTTTCTTTATTAATTTGTTCTTATTATTCATTCATTCACTTTTATTATATATTTATTATTTTTTATTTGTTTGTTTTATTTTTATCTATTTATGTGTTTATTTATTTTTATTGGTTATTTATTTAATATTTAAAATGTATTTGTTTATTTATTTATTTTTACACATTTTTTGTTATTAATTTTTTTGTGTTTATTTATTCATTATTATTTTTATTTATTTATGTTTATTAATAAATTTATTTTTATTATTTATTAATTTTAAATAATTTATTTGTGTTTGTTTATTTATTAATTTTTATTTATTCATTTTTATGTGTTTATTTTTTATTATTTAAGTATTTTAATAATTTTGTATTAATTTATTTGTTTGTTCATTTATTTATTTTTATTATTTATTTTTATTAAGGTATTCATGCGTTTACTTATTTTTATCATTTATTTATTCATGTGTTTATGTATTTGTTTATTATTTATGTTTATTTATTTATTTATTTTCGTTTGTTTGTTTATTTAATCAGTTATTACACCACAAAAATGCTATATTTATAAATTCTTAAAAATATTTCTAATATATCTAATATATCTAATATATATATATATATATATATATATATATATATATATATATATATATATATATATATATATATATATATATATAGATAGATAGATAGATAGATGTAATTTTCCTTAAAACAAGTTAAATAATATAATTAAAAATGTATGTATATATATATATATATATATATATATATATATATATATATATATATATATATATATATATATATATATATATATATACATAGAAAATGATTCTTGATTCAAGAATTTTTAGAAACAACACTTTTTTCAGTGTAGCATTATTACCATTTCCTTTAAAATAAACAACTAATTTTAAAATAATGATTTACTCTCAAACATCCTGTTTGCTTTGGTTTGTTTAAACTACTGTGCGAACATGCAAACGCAATTTAATCCGGCAACGGATGACTAGAATAGCTTTTCACTTGTAGCGCAATCCATCATTCACACACATTGTCAAAAGATGAGGTCGTTCTTTCTTTTTTTTCAAGGAAGGTTACATCAGGATAAAAATGACATGTTGCTTCTTGACTCGCTGTTGACATTTTCCCAAGAGAAATGTTGTAGAGACACTCAGGCAACTCTGTCACAGTTGTAATTCAGAGGAAACAAGATCAAAGAAAACCTGTCAGAAAACAAGTATGCTATCATGTTTACTTCAACTTTTTGAAACAAAAACATATACAAGTGGAACAAGGCGAAGCACTGTGGCTCAATGGTTAGCACTGCCGCCTCACAGGTGGTGCTGGTTCGAATCCCAGCTGAGCCAGTTGGCATTTCTGAGTGGAGTTAGCATGTTCTCCCTGTGTTGATGTGGGTTTCATCCGGGTGCTCCGGTTTCCCCCACAATCCAAACACATGTCCTATAGGGGAATTGAGCTAAGTTGTCCTTAGGGCCTACTCACACTATGCCATCCGTACCGTGCCCAGGCCCGTTTCCCGGATCGTTTGAGAAGTGTGAGTGCGCTGAATCGGGCTCAAGCACGGTTCACTTGGCCGGCCCTGGCCCGGTTGGAAGAGGTGTGCCTGAGCGCGGTACACTTGGGCTTTGGCGCGGTACGCTTGTGTGTGAGCGCGAAACGCGCCAAAGCCCGAAACCGAAAGCGAGACGTGACTTTTAAGGGACTGTTTGATATGGATTTATTAATCATTCTTACTGTTCAGTGATCGCAAACTGCCGTAGTTTATTAAAGACGCAAACTCCTCACTGCACGCCAGCTGCGCACCTTCAGCAGATCTCCTCATTCCTGCAGCACGAGAGCTTTGATTGTTTATGAGCGCCAAAAGTGGCGGATCTGTTCGGTAAAATATCTGACTGTGTGTCCCCGCATCCCTAAGGACTGTTTGGCGAAATATTTGACTGCATGTCACTGCATAACAAACGACTGAAAGGATATAACTAGAGAAATCTCCACTGTGCTGCTAAATGAGAGCGTATGGCAAGCCGTTTTAACATTTAAACCTTGTTCTGGCTATCCATAAATATATTTAGAGATATAATTATATATTTTGACAAGTCATTATTATAATTCGACTTGTCAGAATGACAATTAGAGATATCTGCAATTACAATTGTACTAGTACGAAATCAGATTGGAGATATCTGCAAATATATTATGACTAGTCATATTCCTCCATTGACTTCCATTGAAAAATATTTGCAGATATCTCTGAGTTTTGACTCGTCAAAAATCCAATTCAAGATATCTACAACTGTAATTCGACTATTAGTAAATTAATTAGAGATATCTTCAAATATATTTGTAAATATCTCTAAATATTACGAATTAAAGACATCTGTATGACTAGTAAAAACTCAGTTAGAGATATCTCTAATTACAATTGTGACGAGTCAAAACTCATTTAGAGATATCTGCAAATATTTTTGAATAATTGTTATTCTGACTAGTCGAATTATAATTATGACTAGTCAAAATATAATTAGAGATATCTCTAAATGTATTTATGGAGTCAGAACAAAGATTTAAATGCTAAAAAGGCTTGCCATAGAGAGCGCTTCTGAACAGCGCAGCAGCGATGACGTAAGCGTGCCGTGGCCCGGTATGGTGTGAGCGCGGGCCGTCGGGGGAGACGGGAGGGGGGACAAGCGTGCTTTGGCCCGGTTCGAGGCAACTGTACCTAGTGTGAGTACGGCCTTAGTGTATGAGTGTGTGTGTGAATGCGAGAGTGTAAGGGTGTTTTCCAGTGCGGGGTTGTGCCTGGAAGGGCATCCGCTGCTTAAAACATATGCTGGAATAGTTGGCGGTTCCTTCCGCTGTGGCGGCCCCTGATAAATAAGAGACTAAGCTGAAGCAAATTTAATGAATGAATGATTTATTGGTACAAAATACATGCAGATCTATTGTCTCATATTATCATAACAATAGGGAAGTGCCTGAAGCTGAATAACGTATTTAGGATGGCACACATAATTTCTCATATGCGATCAATCACACATGTAGGTGTAGAAATGCGAGGACCTGAAAAATCCGGTTCCTACTGAATGAATGAGAATAGCCCGAGGTGAGGATTTTCAGGTATAAAGATGATAATGACTCACTTCACACATAACCATCGCTCTTCTGAAGATCCTCTTTGTGGAGAAATGGCCACAGAAGAGATAAACTTACGGTTAACCCCACCCACACATAAACCAGCTCTTAATTATCAAAGAGAATGAAGTGACTTGATGTTAGTCGGATCACATTTATTCGGCTCTAATAAGCACATGTGAAAAAGGAGAGCCAGACTAATGAATATGCAATTGACAAATACAGTTGAAAGCAGAAGATTACATACACCGTATAAAAAAAGCATACAACCATTTAAAATAAGTCAGATTTTAATGTAACTAAACTTCCCTTTTAGGTAAGTTAGGATTGTCACATTTGTTTCTGTTATGCTAAAATTGTTATAACTTTTCTTGAAAGTCAAGTTTACATACAATAAGATTATTCTGCCTCTGTAAAAGCTCAGATGATGGTGTCAAGGTTTTGGAAGTTTCTGATTGGCTCATTGACAACATTTGAGTTCATTGTAATGTAATGTAATGTGTATTTATCAAGCGACAACCTCCCGCTCTCCCTCAGGAAGCCAATACGGAAGTAACTAAAACTGCAATTCATCTGAAATTCCGCTAGTCCTGGCCGCTCCTGGCTCCAAAACAGAGCAAATTACAATTGAGCCCACTGTTAAAATGGCCAACTTTACCGCAGAAAAAAAGGTGTTTACAGCCTGCTACAAAAAAAGATTTTGGTTAATACAGGTAATATTACCCTTCATGACAACTGTGAGGGGGGTGAATTTTTTTATAACTCACCCGTTTCCTTTATATTAAGTTATATTAAGTTTGCATAATTAAGGGCGTGGCCACTTGAGTGACAGTTAGGTCTCGTTGGTCGCCATCACGTCACCTCAGCGGAATCCTGCAGATTAGCCACTGAACTCGGCATATTTATCATATTTCTGTGTTGTTTTATGTGGCTTTACACAGTCAACTGCCTTTTGGACTTGTTTCCTACAATTATTAGATGGCATGGCATGCTGAGTGAACTTAATTGTGCTCACAAACCATTAACGTGGCCTCCGTTTCCCATGTGAGTAAAGTTATATACTTATATACCATCTCTATACATGTATTTGTTTTATTTAAGATCATTTATCGTTTATATTTATATTTAGAGCTGTAATGCACTCCAGAATCTGACGGATTGATTAGCTGTAGGCTCTAGAACAGTCATCTGAAGCGTTGTCATATAGTGTTATGCTGGATTTCATCAATAGTCTTACAGTAACTAACACAGACTTTATCTGAAGTGTTTGGATGTAATTCGTGTTTTCCTCCTGTTGAAAAACCTCATAAGAACAATGTTTAGTGGCTCAATGTATTACAGCAGTGTTTTTAAAAGTCTAAACACTTTATTGATATAGTGTACAACCAAGCACAAGTGGTCAGAATACAAACGAGTCGCAGGTGATAAAGTATTAAGCGTTCTCCCAAAGTAAAGTGTGTCTGAACCAGGTCCAAGCTAAATGCTAGCAGGTGTTTGTAGCTCCGCTCACTCTCCGCCTCTTTGCCCTTGTTTGGTATCCCGCCGTGGGTGTGATGACGCGTGACCAAAATGGCGACGGTTGGCCGCGCCTACTTGTGGCTTCTTTTGCGCTCTTCAGAAACGTCACGGATACTACGTCCATGGTATTTATATAGTGCATTTATTGTGTATGGCCATACACCCAAAGTGCTTCACAATCATGAGGGGGGTCTCTCCACAACACCACCAGTGTGCAGCATCCACTTGGATGATGCGACGGCAGCCAGAGGACAACGGCGCTAGTGCGCTCACCACACACCAGCTATTGGTGGAGTGGAGAGACAGTGATAGAGCCAATTCGGTGGAAGGGGATGATTGGGAGGCCATGATCGTAAGGGCCGATAGAGGGACTTTGGCCAGGACACCGGGGTTACACCCCTGCTCTTTCACGAGAAGTGCCATGGGATTTTTAATAACCACAGAGAGTCAGGACCTCGGTTTAACGTCTCATCCGTAAGATGGCGCCCACTGACAGTGTAGTGTCCTCTTCACTTTTACAGGGGCATTAGGACTCACACAGACCACAGGTTGAGCGCCCCCTGCTGGCCTCACTAACACCACTTCCAACAGCAACCTAGTGTTCCCTAGTGGTCTCCCATCCAGGTACTGACCAGGCTCAGCCCTGCTTAGCTTCAGTGAGTAACCGGTCTTGGGCTGCAGGGTGATATGGCTGTGGCCATAATTGGAGGCACAACTGTAGAATAGTATTTGAGCAAAACCTCAAACACACTGCTTCCTTCTGTGACAACATGGGGAAATCAACAAAAAAAGCCAGATTACAATTAGCTAAATAACACTGGGAAAAAGACTCATTTTTATAGACATGTCCTGTGGTCTGATGGAGCCAAGATTGTGTGTGTGTGTACGTGTTTTTGTGACAAATCAGGACACAAATCTGTATAATGACATGGGTATGACACAGGTATTACAAAAAGGAGGTGAAATATGAGGACATTGGTGACGTCCTCATTTCTCAAAATGCTTAAAAATCCTACAGAATGAGATTAATCAGAGAGTAAAGCTGCACACAGTCTCCTGTGATGGTTGGGTTTAGGGGTGGGGCGGGGTGAGGGCAATACAATGTAGGGTTTTGACTGGATATGAATGGATAAAATGAATGGAAACCTATGTAATGTCCCCACTTTTCACAAAAACAAACGCGTGTGTGTGTGTGTGTGTTTGGATGCATGTGTATGCAGGTCTGAAATAGGAGTGTTCCAGCTTTCAGCAATCAGATGGAAATATAACATGTCAACTAATCCTCCAAGGGTTTTCTCATTTTTCTCAAATCTTCTGACTTTTGGCAATATTTTGCCTGGATTTGGTCAACTGATAACTTTAAATGTGGGATAGGCATAATTAATAGTATCAAAGAGTGCTGGGACTGAATGAGAGGAACAGTATGTGCAGATCTCTTGTTAATGGTTAGTCAGGATCAGCACGACCTGCATCATTGTTTCCCACATTTTATTTATGATGCTAACAGACATGGGTTCCCTAATGAGACAAATTAATCACTGGCAAATAAAGGGGTGGTGAGATCTGAAATGTCAGGCATTAGAAGGGCTCGTCTGAATTCTGAATAACTGTTCAATAAGGTCACGTCACCGGCAATGGGAAAATAAATGGTTTTAAATTGAGCTGCTGTAAAGATTAATGTGCATTGAAACATTATTGGAAAGAAATAAATCAAAATGCTTAAGCTCCATTTCTGATGAAATCCCCTATTATTAATATCTGAAGCTGATTCCCAGACGTGCACCAGTAGGATTGTTTAACATCAGAGAAGTTGAACGGAACAAGCTCACTTTTTCACAATCTCATGTTAATATTGAGTGCCTCGAGTATTACCCATTACTCAAGATTACCCATATTTCGTTTTTAAATACTTTTAAGACAAAAACTACAGGGAAAAAGCACCTGGAGGCATGCTGTGGGTGGAGCTATGCTGAGTCAACAATGCTGTGGGTGGAGCTATGCTGAGTCAACAATGCTGTGGGTGGAGCTACTGAGTCAATGCAGTAGGTGGAGCTGCTGAGTCAACAATGCTGTGGGTGGAGCTATACTGAGTCAACTATGCTGTGGGTGGAGCTACTGAGACAACAATGCTGTGGGTGGAGCTATACTGAGTCAACAATACTGTAGGTGGAGCTACTGAGACAACAATGCTGTAGGTGGAGCTACTGAGTCAACAATGCTGTGGGTGGAGCTACTGAGACAACAATGCTGTGGGTGGAGCTATACTGAGTCAACAATGCTGTAGGTGGAGCTACTGAGACAACAATGCTGTGGGTGGAGCTATACTGAGTCAACAATGCTGTAGGTGGAGCTACTGAGACAACAATGCTGTAGGTGGAGCTACTGAGTCAACAATGCTGTGGGTGGAGCTACTGAGATGCTGTGGGTGGAGCTATACTGAGTCAACAATGCTGTAGGTGGAGCTACTGAGACAGCAATGCTGTAGGTGGAGCTACTGAGTCAACAATGCTGTGGGTGGAGCTACTGAGACAACAATGCTGTGGGTGGAGCTATACTGAGTCAACAATGCTGTAGGTGGAGCTACTGAGACAACAATGCTGTGGGTGGAGCTATACTGAGTCAACAATGCTGTAGGTGGAGCTACTGAGACAACAATGCTGTAGGTGGAGCTACTGAGTCAACAATGCTGTGGGTGGAGCTACTGAGATGCTGTGGGTGGAGCTATACTGAGTCAACAATGCTGTAGGTGGAGCTACTGAGACAGCAATGCTGTAGGTGGAGCTACTGAGTCAACAATGCTGTGGGTGGAGCTACTGAGACAACAATGCTGTGGGTGGAGCTACTGAGTCAACAATGCTGTGGGTGGAGCTACTGAGATGCTGTGGGTGGAGCTATACTGAGTCAACAATGCTGTAGGTGGAGCTACTGAGACAGCAATGCTGTAGGTGGAGCTACTGAGTCAACAATGCTGTGGGTGGAGCTACTGAGACAACAATGCTGTGGGTGGAGCTATACTGAGTCAACAATGCTGTAGGTGGAGCTACTGAGTCAACAATGCTGTAGGTGGAGCTACTGAGTCAACAATGCTGTAGGTGGAGCTACTGAGTCAACAATGCTGTGGGTGGAGCTATGCTGAGTTAAAAATGCTGTGGGAGGGGCTACTGAGTCAACAATGCTGTGGGTGGGGCTACTGAGTCAACAATGCTGTGGGTGGAGCTATACTGAGTCAACAATGCTGTAGGTGGAGTGCTGAGACAACAATGCTGTAGGTGGAGCTACTGAGTCAACAATGCTGTGGGTCGAGCTACTGAGACAACAATGCTGTGGGTGGAGCTATACTGAGTCAACAATGCTGTAGGTGGAGCTATTGAGTCAACAATGCTGTAGGTGGAGCTATTGAGTCAACAATGCTGTAGGTGGAGCTACTGAGTCAAAAATGCTGTGGGTGGGGCTACTGAGTCAACAATGCTGTGGGTGGGGCTACTGAGTCAACAATGCTGTGGGTGGGGCTACTGAGACAACAGTGCATTGGACAAAGCTACTGAGACAACAGTGCTTTGGACAAAGCTACTGAGACAACAGGTCTGTGGGCGAAGCTACTGAGTAAACTGACATACGGAGTCAAATTAGGGCCATTAAAATAAATACTGCAGCGCAAATAACGCAAAACACCAACGCATTTGATTTAGTGGCTAATTCGTATGAATCTGCATGATCTCATACGTACAATTTAGTATGATTTACTCATTCCTGAATGACGGTTGGGTTTAGGGGCGGGTTGGGTGCCACTTCTCTTTTTAAAATCGTACGTTTTTATAGGACTGAACTCGTATAAATTCGTTCTAATTAGCCACTAAGTTCACAAAACGTAAAATAGTTATGTTTCGTGGTGAGATCAGGCTGGAATATCTGGCATTTTCTAGAACAGGATCCAGCTCAAATTAAGCACTGCCTCTGTGTATATATTTTTTAATTTCTGCTTAACGAAAAGAAGATTTTTTTCAAGACATTTCTAATTTTAGGGTGCAAGTACACTTGAAGTCAGAATTATTCACCCTGCCGTGTTTTTTTTGTGTTCAAATATTTCCCAAATCATGTTTAACAGAGCAAAGGAAATTTTCACAGTATTTTCTATACATTTTTTTCTTCCTTTTATTGACTTCTTAAAAGCAGTTCTTAATTTAACACCATTTTAAGGTCAATATTATTAGTCCCCTTAAGCAATACTTTTTTTCTACTGTCCACAGAACAAACCATCGTCATACAATAATTTGCCTAATTACCCTAACATGCCTAATTAACCTAGTTAAGCCTAGTAAATGTAAACTTTAAATGTCACTTTAAGCTGTATAGAAGTGTCTTGAAAAATATCTAGTAAAATATTATGTGCTGTCATCATGGCAAAGATAAAATAAATCAGTTATTAGAAATGAGTTATTAAAACTATTGTTTAGAAATGTGTTGAAGAAAATCTTCTGTTAAAGGAAAATTGGGGGGATATATTCAGGAGTGCTAATTATTTAGGAGGGCTAATAATTCAACTGCATTTTATAGTATAGAGTGAGATGTATTAATAAATGTTTTCCTTTATCCCAAGTAGTGCTGCAATCCTTTTTTTTCTTGCAGTTTTGCTAAATAATCTAATTAAGGTCTTGAGCATAAATGCTTGTCCCATGTTAACCTAAATCATAGTCCTGTTAATCCAAACAGCTATTATCTGATGTAAGTGTCATTGTGAATGACTGACTGCGAACGGGAACAAAAGCACAATAATCACAGCTCAGCCTGAAATAATAGCATTGCTCTAAGATTCCCACGGGTATTGACGCATCAACACATCTGTTAGATGGGTTCTCTCTTCTGACGCCAACCCAGTTTTGATGCTTTGCCGGACACGCTTGCTTGACGAAACCCTCTCAAATCTCAAAACCAAGGATTAAATATTTAGAGTAGCAGAAATTTACAGGATAAATGTTTGAAGAGCAAAAGATAAATACGTAAAAAGCATTGCACATTTTTGCTGTGACGTCATTGAAAGTGACCTTTTAGCAGTCCGATAAGGCGCAGCTGGATTCGTATTCACAAAAGTAGCACGAACAAGTTCCTGTCTTGTATGTTGCCTCTTCTTGTTGTATCAATGAATGCCTCCTCAATTGTAGGTCGCTTTGGACAAAATTGTCTGCTAAATGCGTGTCAGACATTTTTACACTTGATGAAAGATCATCATCTTCAGCTTAACCTCACGAAAACAGAAATGCTTGAAGTTTCTGCCAACCCGACTCTACATCCCAACTTTTCAATCCAGATGGACGGGGCAACCATTACTGCATCCAAAATAGAGTAACGATTAATGACCAACTAAACTTCTCTGTCCACATCTCTAGAACTGCTCGATGGTGCAGATTCACACTCTACAACATCAGAAAGGTCTGACCCAGTCCTGGATTGGCTAATCGGGAGGACCGGGAGAATTCCCGGTGGGCCGGTCCGTTTTTTGGCCGCGAGGGCCGGTATCCCTAGCTCCAGAATCTGTTGCTTACAGCAGTCATACTTTTTAAATTAATGTATCTATTTACTTGACCACAGTCTTCTTATTCAATATTTTACCGCAGCTCTGCTCTTTTTATCTATTTTCTCGCAGCCTCGTGATCAACATGCAGCCTGCAGGTTGATTATCATGTAACTGTTGTGGTCGAGTGGTTAGCATGTTAGGTTTTGACACCACTGACCTGGGTTTGATCCTCGTCTGAGAATTTTTTTTTTTCATTTTTATTGTTAAGACATAAAATAGTTAGGGTTGTTGAACATTTTAAGTTCTAAAGCAGCTGTTTTCTCAAAAAAGACGTGATAGTTTAAATAGAAACTGAATTGGAAATGACCTTATTTCAATATAGTCAGTCGTGAACTGAGGTGGGCCGGTCTGAGGCTTGAAACTCCAGGGCTGAAAAGAAGTCCAACTCCGGCCCTGGTCCGACCCTTCCTATCTGAACATGCAGCTCAACTCCTTGTTCAAGCTCTTGTTCTCTCCAGACTGGACTATTGCAACTCTTTACTAGCCGGGCTCCAGGCTAACTCTATCAAACCTCTTCAGCTGCTTCAGAACGCAGCAGCACGAGTGGTCTTCAATTAACCTAAAAGAGCACTCTGCTACTCATTCGTTTGCACTGGCTGCCAGTTGCTGCTCGCATCAAATTCAAAGCTCTGATGTTTGCTTACAAAGCGATTTCTGGCTGCGACCCTTCTTATCTGCTCTCACTTTTGCAGATCTATGTGCCCTCCAGAAACTTGTGTTCTGTGAATGAACGTCGCCTCGTGGTTACATCCCAAAGAGGGAAGAAAACGCTTTCCCGAACGCTCGCGTTCAATCTGCCCAGTTGTTGGAATGAACTCCTTAACTGCATCAGAACAGCAGAGTCACTCGCTGTCTTCAAAAAGCAACCAAAAACTCAACTATTTAGTCTCCACTTTCCTTACTAATATGCAACTCCCTCTCTGACTCCTCCACTAACTACAAAAAAAATTACTAGTGAAAAAAATAAAAATACTAATGTTTTCGTTGTTTTCTTACACTTTCTTTACACACCTGAAACTTGCCTACAGCACTTATTCATTGTTGCTCTTATAGTTGTGTACGTTGCTTCCTTGTCCTCATTTGTAAGTCGCTTGGGATAAAAGCATCTGCTAAATGACTAAATGTAAATGTCTGCTAAATTAGTACATCACAATTACTAAATGTAATGTAAACGAAGAGTTGAACAGGCCCTCGCTTTGCTTCAGGTCCACATCTGCTGGTCTCATGGATGAAATGTGAGAGGGTCCAGGAGGAGAAGTGTGCACTCATTGACACTCTATCACTGTTCTCCTCCATTTCATCTAAATTAAGACTCGCACAGTGGAAAACACGTATTATAAATATAGTATGGCTTCACCTGGCAATGCTTAAAGAGCATTGGTCATAAGACCTTATGTCTGTTAACTGGGACTGTCAAGTCTGTTATTCCTATATTATATAACCAGATATTACACACTCTATGAAACACCTAATTTACAGTGTTAATATGACAAGCTTTTAATTTTTTACACTACCTGACAAAAGTCTTGTCGTCAATCCCAGTTGTAAGAGCAACAAATAACTTCTAGTTGATAATTTGGGAAAGTGGCAGATATTTCAGATGAATCATCTGTTGAACTTTATCCCAATCATCACAAATACTGCAGAAGACCTACTGGTACCAGCATGGACCCAAGATTCTCATAGAAATCAGCCAAGATTGGTAAAGGAAAAATCATGGTTTGGGGTTACATTCAATATGGGAGAGATCTGCAGAGTGGATGGCAACATCAACAGCCTGAGGTGTCAAGACACTTGTGCTGCCCATTACATTACAAACCACAGGAGAGGGACAATTCTCCAGCAGGATAGCGCTCCTCATACTTCAGCCTCCACATCAAAGCTCCTGAAAGCAAAAATGATCAAGGTGCTCCAGGATTGGCCAGCCCAGTCACCAGACATATACATTATTGAGCATGACTGGGGTAAGATGATGGAGGAGGCATTGAAGATGAATCCAAAGAGTCTTGATTAACTCTGGGAGTCCTGCAAGAACGCTTGCTTTGCCATTCCAGATGACTTTATTAATCAGTGATTTGAGTCACTGCAGGGATGTATGGATGCAGTCCTCCAAGCTCATGAAGGAGTCAGACACAACAGTCCAAACACATGCGCTATACAGTAGATGAATTGGGTAGGCTAAATTGTCCGTAGTATATGTGTATGAATGAGTGTGTATGGATGTTTCCCAGTGATGGGTTTCAACTAGAAGGGCATCTGCTGTGTAAAGCATGTGCTGGATAAGTCGGCGGTTTATTCCGCTGTGGTGACCCCAGAGTAATAAGGGGGCTAAGCCGAAAAGAAAATGAATGAATGAATGAATGAATGAATGAATGAATGAATGGCTAGAATAATTTGTCCTGTCATTCCCATTCAATCAAATAGAGTTTATAATAATAGCATCATAGATCGAAATTGAATTTTTATAACTTTTAATATCTCTAAATACTTCAAATATGTTCTTTTATGTGCTTACACCCATCTCTCTTTTTCTACCACTTTCTCATGCTTTGTGGTCAGACTTGACAGAAAGTAAATCACACGTTTTTTATCTCATCCTCACCATAATATCCAATTTCACCACAGCATGGATAAGGAGACGTTGTAAAATCCAGGCTGGTTATTGCTCTTATGTCGTAACATTTTTCATGTTTTATTTTGTTTCTTTGGCTTGCTTTTTGAAATCTGTCTGGCAGACTCTTCAACATGTCAGTTTTCCAAGAGGTGTAATACTGACCTGGTTTCACAATCTGAGAAAATCCTGAACTGTGATTTAAATTCCAAAAACCTAGTATAAGAGTCATTACATAAGGTAACAACTAAGATTCTTACTCAATTCTATAATTTACACTCACCGGCCACTTTATTAGGTACACCTTACTAGTAGTTAGACCACCTTTTGTCCCCAGAACTGCCTTAATCCTTTGTGATATGGATTCAACAAGGTACTGGAAATATTCCTCAGAGATTTTGCTCCATATTGACCTGAAAGCATCACAGTTCCTCCAGATTTGTTGGTTGTACATCCATGATGTGAATCTCCTGTTCCACCACATCCCAATGGTGCTCTATTGGATTATGATCTGGTGACTGTGAAGGCCATTTGAATACAGTGAAGTCATTGTCATGTTTTAAAAAACCAGTCTGAAATGTATCATGCTTTATGACATGGTGTGTTATCCTGCTGGAAGTAGCCATAAGAAGACGAGTACACTGTGGTCATAAAGGGATGGACATGGTCAGCAACAATACTCAGGGAGGCTGTGGTGTTGACATGCTCAGTTGGTACTAATGAGCTTATAGTGTGCCAAGAAAATACCCCACACCATTACACCCTCACCACCAGCCTGAACCATTGATACAAGGCAGGATAGATCCATGCTTTCATGTTTTTGATGGCAAATTCTGACCCGACCATCCGAATGTTGCAGCAGACACCGACTCATCAGACCAGGCAACATTTCTCCTATCTTCTATTGTCCAATTAGGTGTACCTAATAAAGTGGCCGGTGGGTGTATATGCCATAACAAAATCGCTCTATGGTCCATAATGGTTCCTCAAATGCTTATATTTGTACCTAAACATTTAAAGAGGTACACTTTGTACTTTATAGGTACTTAATACCCCTTGAGGTATTAATAGGGTCTCTTTAGGAATGTGTAGCTTTCAAAAAGGTATCACCCCAATGACAGCTCTTGTACCTTTTTTTTCTCAGGTAGGTCCTTATTGACCATATTTGGAATGGCTGTGAATATTAATGAGCTTGACTCTGGAAGCTCAGTGCCTACTTACTCACAAACACACATACACACACACTTCTGTACATGGTTTACAGTAAAACTTCATAGGTGTAATGTATTTTATGCTGTACAAAATTATCATTATATGGCCCTACCTCAAAACCTAACCCTCATAGTAAACCTGTGGCAAATTTTGACCCTGGTAAGTATGATTTTTAAGTGTTTTGAATTACAGGGACATGAGGTTTGTCCCTGTAAACCAGCTTAATAAAGTACGAGTAAGTCATATGCCGTTATATAACTGTGTCTCTGTGAACCACATAAACCTGCATACACACACACACACACACACAGAAATGCCAACTGACCCAGCCAGAACCTGAACCAGTGACCTTCTTGCTGTGAGGCGGCAGTGCTAACCATTGAGCCACCGTGACGCAGCAGATTAATGTAAATTCTGCTCAGATTTATTTGACATTTATGGAATTATGGATTTGACTCTCAAAAAATGAGCGCTGAAAAACAGTATTGCTTCAATCTAGTAACTATAAACTAACCATTACGCTAAAGCAGGTCATTCCCTCAGCATGTTATTCCACCTCTGTCAAGTGAAAAATATCTCCGGCATATTAGATTCTCATGATGTATCTCTCTGAGTTATCAGTTTTCCAGCTATCCGTAAATGGCAGATCTTCTTTTGGCTGACCTCTCCGAGCGCAGGCAGGCAGGCCCTATCAAAAGCACAGGGGTAAATCTGAGTCAAACCCACAACAGATTTGACTGATTGCTGCTTTCTGGGACGGTTGTAACTGTGCTATTTAGCGTGGGCTGTAAGGTAACAAGATCTCTCTAAGAGTGCTTTTGTTTTGTGCTGCATTTGTAGGTGTTTTACTTATTTATTCTGTTAAAGGGCACCTAGTTTACCCCTTTTTAATGCTTTAATATTATGTTTGTTCTGAGTGTGCCAGATTAGGTTCAGTTCTAAACACAGTTCAGATTTGTTTATTGTAATGTGTTAAACAGTGTCATGTTGGGTTTGTGTACACAGCTTGTTTTTAGGGGTGTGTTGCTTCACGTGAAAATTAGTTTAGACTTCCCGCCCAACTTAACAAGGGGGCGGAGCCAAGAGCTTCCCCGCTTTGTGTATTGCAACAGGCAGGCAGACAGAGAGAAGCAACATGAGTGAGAGGATCAGCATTTAGCCGTACATGTACGACTCGGACACAGACCAAGCAGAGACGACAAAATGTGTCTTTGAATAAATTTACACCCAACTATGTGCTAGTTTAAAGTTCTGAGCGTGTACACCGAGACTAATAACCACGCACACTGAATTTAACTTTGACTGAGACTATAACTATAGGGTGTCACACACCGGACGCTCAGAGCCACGACACGACACACCAGATTTAGAATAAAACTATTCACATGGCGCTCTGTGGCCTGGCAGAAATATAAACCGTGCCCTAGGTTGTTCTGTTTGGCGAAATATCTGACTGCGTGTCACCGCATCCCTAAGGACTGTTTGGCGAAATACTTGACTGCATGTCACTGCATATCATACGACTTAAACGATATAACTAGAGAAATCTCCACTGTGCTGAGCGAGAGCGCTCCCTGAACAGCACAGCATCGATGACGTAAGCATGGCCAGGCCCGATTGTATTTGAGTGCGGGCCGTCGGGGGAGACGGGACAAGCTTGATTTGGCCCGGTTCCAGGCAACTGTTCATAGTGTGAGTACGGCCTAAATTGCTAGCTCAGATTGTTTTTCATAACTGTTAATGTACTCATTTATATTAACATGTGTAATTGTTGGTAATTTAGGTAGAAATCAATCCCAATAGTGCTATAATTGTTGTCACTTTCACAAATGTGTTAATTTCACAAGTTAAAAAAAAGTAAGTACACAAGCTGTGATTGTTTAAAAGAAAGTAACTGTTCGTTATCAGTGTTATATTTAAAAATAAAAAGATCTTATCAAGAAGTGTTTGGATTAGCCTACTTTTACAAATAGTCGACTATGTTTTTATACAAATCTAAATGGACATATTTCAAATAATGTTTTTGCTGAGATGGCCAGTCAATTTGAGAAATCTTTATTATTTTTTTGTACTACATAAACATGTAGTTTTGAGTTGCGATTACGCAATGACGTCATCACGCAAACTAATATGTTAATAAGAACCTATTTATAGTGCATCTGGATGTAATGTAATGTTTTAATATAATATATTACACGGCCCTGTGAGAGTAGAGACATAACAGGCTAGCGCTTTTCAGATACTACGTGATGACGTCACTGATATGTAAATTAGTGCGTGACGTCATCTGGCAACATTTAGCTACTTTTCATTGGAAATAGTTGACAACACTGACTGGGTGTGTTTATATCAGGCCAATAAGACGGAATATACACTATCCGCTTGTTAAGTGGTGACGTGTTGGTGACGTATGTAATACGGTTACTGGGTCCAAGCCGCCACTCTTTTGAGTTGAGAAATCATTCGTTCATGATCACTTTTTACTCATATCACACATTAAAGTTAATTTTAGATAAAGTCATAGTGTACATAATCTCTGGGCTTGCTACATCACAGATACCAAAATTTCAACAATTTATAAAAAAATGAATGACTTTCTGGCTATTGGATAATAGGCATGGACGTATAAATTGCGATCGTGACTTTCGAAAGTATTAAATCGCTTTGTAGATGTTTATTATTATCATTTCACAAGGCTCCCCATTCAGTTGAAGAGTGTTTTTTTTTCCAGTTTTTTTTTTATTATAATGTCTTTGAAGCATTACATAAAGTAATAATACAACAATTCGTGTATATATACTATATCCAAAAACATTACTATAGCTACAACAACAACAACCAAAAATGATAATGAAGCAAAAACAACAGGAGAGAGAAAAAAAATTACATAATTAAAAAAAAAATAATAATAATAAATAAACTAGTCTTACAAATACTTCTATACATATAAACATAAATAATAACTTAGGAAACAATCATTGACTACAGCGGGGGATCAGTACTAGATAAAAATTCCTTCATGAAATCTAACATTACATCATGTTTTTTGTTTTTACAGTTTTTCGCAGTCGCTTTGGTGCGTTTCTCACAACACTAGTGCATTTCTGCACAACAGTTAATGCATTTCACAAAACAATTAGTACAAACTGCAAAACCTAGCTGATAACCTGCAAAAGCGCATCACATGCTCAAAATGGAGAGCTATTTGCACAGCCATTTGAAAACAACAGCAAAGTTAGACATCACTGCATTTAGTGAGGTATCTGAGTACAAGACACTGAATATGTATGTTTCACATTTTTACTGCATTTGCTCGTTGCAATTCTAATTTATTCACAGCATTGTTCAAAAGAATAAATACACCCTTATTTACAACAAGCATAAGCTTTCTTTGGGTAGAGCTGTGCACAACTGTACACAACATTGCAGTACATATTGGAACTGAACCTACAACATACACAGGTCTGTAAATCATTCATCAAATTGTTCAATTTAGAAGACATTTTCAGAAAAATAAAGATTTAATTTTTTTTATCAAATTTGCTAGACAGATTTTGACAACTAGTTCCACATTTTTGTATGTAATGACTCAAGTAATGAAGTGAGGACTATTAGTTTTATATGGAATGACTATTCAGCATTCACAAGTTTAGTTCATTTTGACTGACATGACAGAAGCAAACGATAATGTTATACATGGCATAGAGTTGTGTGAAAGCAATTGATGCATGTCCAAAAGCATCTGCAATTCGCTGGAAGGAATGAGAAACTGCTACTAGGATGTGCACAAATGACTAATTGTTTTGAGAAATGCATTGACTGTTGTGCAAATGTAAATAGTGTAGTGAGAAATGCACCAAAGCGACTGAGAAAAACTGTAATTTGTATTAGAGACTTTTTCAAATTTTCCATTTCTAATATAAAAGTATTTCATTTTGGTAGTTGAATAGAGCGCTTGGACCCGGAAGCTGCTTCGCGTGACGTCACACTTAACAAGCGGATACCTGGATATATGTCTGTCCAAACAGCTTGAAAAATAGATTTTTTTTACCATAGGTGCCCTTTAAAGGGTTAGTTCCCCCCCAAAATGAATTGTGAACATGCAAACTCCACACAGAAATGTCAACTAGTCCAACCAGGACTTGAACCAGCAAAGTTCTTGCTGCGAGTGATGGCGTTGGTTTCCTCCGGGTGCTCTGATTTCCCCCACAGTCCAAACTCACGCGCAATAGGTAAACTGAATAAACTAAACTGGCTGTAGTGTATGAGTGTGTGTGAATGCGAGTGTGTATTCCCAATACTGGGTTGCGGCTGATAGGGCATTCGCATATGCTGGAATAGTTGGCAGTTCATTCCGCAGTGGTGCCCCCTGATAAATAAGGGACTAAGCTGAAATGAAACGAATGAGTTATATCAGATTACACTGCATTCATTAGATGCATTTCATTGGTTCTTTTATTCCATGGGAATCCAACCCATGATGTTTTCTCACAGTGGACCAATATACAAGCAGCAAATGCTTCTGAATGCAAAAAGAGAGTGGACATCCCTGCTTATTCCTGCGGTCACGTTTTCATTGTCCGTCTCAAATAGCTCTGAGTTTGTGTACGGCTGTCCAGCATGCAACGTGGCTCCTGTCTGTTTATTTGCAGACGTCAGAGATGCTCGGTGTGGTCAAGTGACTGCTGACTTCATGGAGTCTGAGAAGGTGACCTTGCCCTCATTGTCTATAAACATCAACTGGAGGTCAGCCAGCAGTCAGACCACACCGACGAGCATTTCCAGCACCGCTGCCCGAGTCCTGGAGGATCTGCTGTGTCCATCTGCCTTCAGCGCTCAATATTTACCCAAGGTAATGTCAAGCACCAAGAGCCTACCGTGGCATTATCCTTTAATGGGTGTAGATATACTGACACGTCATGAGTGTGCAGAATGTTTTCCGTCATCGTGTGACTTTAAGCCAGAACTAAATATAACCAGGGAAGAAATGAGCACCTGGTAAAGCTGTAAATACGGCTTCGATAGATGTCACCACGGTGGCTTCCCGATTGCTGCTTTTCATTCAATCATTAAGAGTTCAGTGGGGTTTAATTACCTAATGACAGATTGTGTTTGAAGGGGAACCAATGTTCTTTATTCACCATTCAAATATTCACATATATTGGGAACGAGAGCTTGTAATTTTGTTCAGTATTGATGCATATATTGATGCATTTAAAAAGAATCTATAGCAATTATGAAAACATCTTCACAGTTTTAGATGTAATAGGTTTATTGAAACAATACATTGGTTTCAGTTTAACGCATGGCTGAACATATATTGATGTATTTTTGTTTATGATTTGCATAGGAACACATTTCATGTATGAAATTGTGTTACGTGCTATATTAGAGAGAAGTACTTATTGAACGCAAATAACATTTTAAAATATTTGTATACAAATTATCTTGATTAATAAAATATATCAAACATATGTATACAATCACACAATATTTGTCAAACTGCAGTGAGTTTATTGATCTGCTGCCACTGTATGTGGGTGGAGTAATACGCAAGAGTGAAGAGGCTGTACAAGTTACACAGCTAAGAGCCAATCAGATTCAAGAACCAGACAGAACTGTTTTGTGTGTGTGTGTGTGTGTGTGTGTGTGTGTGTTTATATACACACACACACACACACAATTCCAACCTAAATTCCAACTAAATTTAAAACCCGATTTTAAAATACACAAATCCAATTCGTAAGTTCAAAACATGAATTAAAATACACAAATCCAGTTCATAAGTTCAAGACATGATTGTTTAATGCACAATCCAATTCGTAAATTAAAAAATGTATTCAAACTTACACAAATCCAATTTGTATATTCAAAACATGATTTAAAAATACACAAATCCAGTTCGTAAGTTCTAAACTCGATTTATTAATACACAAATCCAATTTATAAATTCAAAACCCGATTGTTAAATACACAAATACAATTCGTAAACTCAAAACCCGATTCACAAATACACAAATTCAATTTGTAAATTCAAAACACGATTCATAAATACACAAATACAATTCGTAAATTCAAAACACGATTGTTAAATTGTTAAAATACACAATCCAATTCGTAAATTTAAAAATGTATCCAAAAATACAGAAATCTAATTCGTAAATTTAAAACATGATTCAAAAATGTACAAATCCAGTTCGTAAGTTCAAGACACGATTGTTAAATACACAAATCCAATTTGTAAATTCAAAACCCGATTCGTAAATACACAAATCCAATATGTAAAATCAAAACATGATTTGTAAATACATGAATTCAATTCATAAAATCAAAACACGATTTATAACTACAAAAATCCAATTCATAAATTCACAACACGATTCGTAAATACACAAATTCAATTCCTAAATTCAAAACCAGATACAAAAAAAATAATTATATATATACAAAATACACAAATCATATATATATATATATATATATATATATATATATATATATATATATATATATATTTATTTATTTATACTACCTGACAAAAATGTCTAAGTACATTACTTTCTGTTACGTGACAAGAGTTTTGTCTAAGTCAGACCTTACGGTCCTACTTAAATGATTAAAAATCTAGGTATGGTCATATTTTATTTTGGTAAAATAAACACAATCTAGAGGCCTTTGCCTTTCATATAAGCCACTTATGATACCAAATGATCAACTTGAAGCCAAGTCATTATTTATTGGGACAACATGAAGGAATTGTATGGAACCCCGCATTTTTTACAGTGCAGGTTAACAACAATATACTGTGTGATTTTCAAATTTCATATGTAGTTCAGTGTGGCTGTTAGTGTTTCTTTGTATTGTGAAATTCGCTATCAATTTCTGCCTTCAGTGTGTGCTTGTGCTTACATCATACATCTGCATAACAACAGACAATATTTACTGCTCATGATGTTCATTGTTTACCCTTTCTTTGACAGTAAAGGTGACTCTTGTATACAAGGAGATTCCTGTATATGATCCAGCGTCCGTGACATCTGAACGTATCATGGCAGCTCATGCTACTTTTAGCATATCGAGCCTCATGACTGGACTCGCTTGTCATGGAATTTATCCAGAATATTCTTGCAGAGACTTTCACAAAGCCTCATGTAAACACCCTCCACTGAAGCTTTGATCAACATATACTCAACAGAGCTTGTCTCTTGAATTTCTCTAATGCCTGATAAAAGTTTACGAGATGATTAGATGATTGTTGTTAGTATACTCTGGGATGAACTACATGTGTTATCGCTCATGGCAAATAAAGTGCACATTAAATGCAGAACAGAACATCACTAAAACTGCACTTTTATTGAGAATAAATTCAAATGTGATGTGAGATGGGAAAAGTGAGTAGAGCAAACTTGGCAAAAGCCTGACTCGAACCCATTTAACTGCATTATGAGCTAGTTCTCAGTACTTAATGTAATGTGTGATAACAACCCAGGCTCATTGGAAATATGTGCCTTGGACTATTATTATTGAGAACTGACAAATATATACCCTGGACTACATTACAGTTTTTCCTAATTGCTTTGATGCAGCCGTCCACTGAAACTCCACATTTTCAAAACAGTTAACACACAGGCCTAATTAGCAGCACTCATGGTTGAAATGACACATTTTGCTTGCAAAACACACATACCGAGTCAAAACATTTAAAATATGCAACAAAAGCTAGTTTTACCTTCAAACAACACAACTTGCAAACAAGTATAAGAGCTCTTTCAATTAATCATTACACAATGGACAACAAAATACAAAATACAGAAGAAAAAAGCTGTTTAATCAAAACAGGTTTCGTTTAAAAGCACCAAAATACATAGTCTATATTTACTGAAAAATGGATCAAAATAATAACTTTCATAGCGGGTGTACTCATTTATGCTGTGACTGAATTAAGAGTATAAGCCAGTGCAGGTTGGTATGATCAAATGCTTTGAAATAAAATACTGGAAATCAGATTAGCTGGAAAATTCTGGGCTTGGAGGAGATACGCCTTCATGCTTTTGAAATGAGATCAATAGTAATTAGAGTAGTAGTAACCCTCTGGTGCACTGATCAATCAACTATGAATAATAAAAAGGTGCAAAGAACAAATAGGAAGATGCATTTATTTACGCAGACTGCTGCTTCCTAATCCACAGAAATATAGTTCAAAATACTGATGATTAAATATGAATGTAGCTGAGCATTACACATATACAATTGATTTCAGAATTATTAGCTCTCCTGTATATTTTTCCCTTAATTTCTGTTTAATGAGGTGATTTTTTAACACGTTTGTTATCATGATAGTTTTAATACCTGATTTATTTTATCTGTTTCATGATGACAGTACATAATGTTTGACTAGATTTTTTCAGGATGCTAGTACTCCGCTTAAAGTGACATTTAGGGCCCTATCCTACACCTGTGTTTGGCATACCTGTCAACACTGGGATGTAAAAATAAGGGATAACCTTTAAAAAATCCCCAAATTAATAAATATGTTCATCTGGAGCTGTTTCATTGTAAATAAATATTTGAAACGATCAGTAATATGTTTTATTATTATTGTTATTATTATTATTTACAAAAGATTTAATAAATAGTGGCGACGCAATGGCGCAGTAGGTAGTGCTGTCGCCTCACAGCAAGAAGGGTCGCTGGTTTGAACCCCGGCTTGGCTCAGTTGGCGTTTCTGTGTGGAGTTTGCATGTTCTCCCTGCATTCGCGTGGGTTTCCTCCGGGTGCTCCGGTTTCCCCCACAGTCCAAAGACATGCGGTACAGGTGAATTGGGTAGGCTAAATTGTCTGTAGTGTATGAGTGTGTGTGGATGTTTCCCAGAGATGGGTTGCGACTGGAAGGGAATCCACTGCGTAAAAACATGCTGGATAAGTTGATGGTTAATCCGACCCCGGATTAATAAAGGGACTAAGCCGACAAGAAAATGAATGAATAAATAAAATAAAAAACTTCAAATAAATTAAAAAGTTTAGCCCAGGGGCGTAGCAACCAGGAGGGACATTGGGGATATGTCTTTTATCCCTACTTTTAAAATGCAGACTATTATTTACAAAAGATTTAATAAATAGTGGCGACGCAATGGAGCAGTAGGTAATATTGCCATAAAGCCAAAAAAAAAGGTTTTAAAAAAATTAAAAACTGCTTTTATTCAAGACGAAATAAAACAAACAAGACTTTCTTCAGAAATAAAAACATTATTGGAAATACTGTGAAAAATTCCTTGCTTTCTTAAACATCATTTGGGAAATATTTGAAAAAGAAAAATGAAAGAACTTCAGCTTTAATCATTGTCCAAATACGTCAGGTTACCGGACACTGCTGACTCAGACAGCGTTGCTCAGGGGGACGAACATGCAAAAGTAAATGTTATATTGACAGATTACTTCCATTAGCAATGTTTGCTTTGAGCCACACATCACTAAGCAATAGCAGCACAGAGGATTTTGTACCAATGGATGCAAACAGAGATTTCCCTTAAGTACACATTGCCATCTGTGAGGAGAATTTTAAACGGGAACACAGTGGATACTTCTTAGGATACGTCCCAGTTCACCTCGAATAATGATCAGATTTATTGTACGATTCTTATTCCTTCTCACGTGCCGTTTTAAACACTGAGGACATCAGACATGTCTGCTGTATAATTGTCGTCACATCCTTTTTGTGGTATTACAGGCAAACAAAAAGAAGCTGGATGGACATCAAATCTTGAAATGTACATTATAAATAAGTGCAATTATGGCATATTTATCTTTTTTCTCGTTTTAAAAGAAAGCATGCATAAACTGCTGTAGAAACATTTGTCAAGTACAGTCAAATTCAAAACTATTCGCCCTCATATTGTCATGGTTAAACACAAGGAAGACAAGGATGGTTATTTTTGACCAAAACAACGTAACTGAATCAAAGCTCCTGAAAACGAAAAGGTCACGGTGCTCAAGGATTGGCCAGCCCAGTCACCAGACATGAACATTATTGAGTATGTCTGGGGTAAGATGAAGGAGGCATTAAAGATGCAAGAACGCTTTCTTCGCCATTCCAGATGACTTTATTAATCAGTGATTTGAGTCATTGTAGAGATGTATGGATGCAGTTCTCCAAGCTCATGATGGAGTCAGACACAATATTCATTCTGTCTCCACTGCAGCATGACTTTATACTCTATACTGGACATTATTTCTGTTCAGTGACAAGACTTTTATCCACACAAAGTCAGACCCTTACTGTCCTAATTAAATAATTAAGAATCAAGGCATGATCATATTTTATTTTTGGTGAAATAAATGTAATCTAGAGGCCTTTGCCTTCCATATAAGCCACTTCTGATACCAACCCTGCTGAAAAATCCAGCTTAAACCAGCCTAGGCTGGTTGGCTGGTTTTAGCTGGTCGACCAGGCTGGTTTTATAGGGGTTTTGGCCATTTCCAGGCTGGTTTCCAGCCATTTCCAGCCTGCTCTTAGCTGGTCAGGCTAGGAGATGACCAGCTAAAACCAGCTTGACCTGCCTAGCCAAGCTGGGAGTCCAGCCAAAACCAGCTATATCCAGCTTAAACCAGGCTGGTCAAGCTGGTTTTAGCTGGATTTGGCTGGTCATTTTCCAGCCTGACCAGCTAAGACCAGGCTGGAAATGGCTGGAAACCAGCCTGAAAATGGCCAAAACCCCTCTAAAACCAGCCTGGTCAACCAGCTAAAACCAGGCAACCAGCCTAGGCTGGTTTAAGCTGGATTTTTCAGCAGGGAAATGATCAACTAGAAGTCGTTATTACTTGTTGTTCCTAAAACTTGGATAGGCGACAAGACTTTTGTCAGATAGTCTACATTTGAAAATATTTGTTGCTCCAAAACAACACAAAATGCAATGTATGAAAATGATTTAGCTTTTTTTTTTTTGTTTCGGCTTGTTTGCCGACTGGTTAAAGGTGCAGCAGGTGATCTGCCAGAATGCTAGCATTAGCAAAATAGCTTAGAAATTTTACAACCCTCCCCTGCCGTCCAAAGCCACGCCTCCTTAAGTCATGAATGAACACGCGAACGTTCACTGATCAGATATAACACTAGATTATGTCATTCATCAGTTAGAAAACTCTATAGACACACACTTTATCAGCCATAGTTATCAGCCATAGTTTGCATAATCAGTAGAAGTTTTTTTTTTAACATATAAAATTAAAATAAAATTAAAGGGATGTAATGGTATCAGTGGCAGTAGTAGTAGACATTGTAGTAATTGTAGAAGTGGTTGTGGCTGTAGTAGCAGTAGTAATAGTCGTAACACTAGAAACTTTCTGTAGTAGTAGTAGTAGTAGTTGGTGTAGTACTTGTGATTTATTCTTATTATTATCATTGTAGTGGTTGTTGTTGATGATTATTATTCCAGTTGTCCTCTCTTGCTTGTTTACTGTTATTATTGCTATCATTATAACACTAGCATTGTTGTCACTCATAACTGATAACAAGACTGGTTTCTTTCTATCTTTTTTTTCTTTTCCCTATATATATATATATATATATATATATATATATATATATATATATATATATATATATATATATATATATATATATATATATATGTTGCTTGCTTCATTAAGTGACTGTTACTGTTCATTTGTATGTACTCTGAACTGTTTACCAAGTTTCCCTTACATGCACACACATATACATGCACACATGTAGAAACACACACACCTGCCAGTATTTGACTGAGTTGTTGTTGTTGTTGTTTTTGTTATTTGTTATTATTTCATAGTTTTTGTATTTCTATCATCTCAAATTGTGTACCAATTTGTATATTCTAATTTAAAAAAAGAAATTCACATTTAAATTTGTTTACAAACAGTTTAGATACCTGTCGTTATTGAGTTATTTGTCGGTCCAACAATATTTCAAGAGTTCACACAGATATTGTTTGACAACTGTTAGCAGGTTTGGCATGCTGTCCCAGGAGAGAACCCTGAGCTCGGACATAGCTGAGCCCAGGGCTCCCGCCAGGTCCATAGAGCATGTGAGTAGAGTACGAGATCAGGTGGTTCTCGAGAGCTCCCCTGTGGTAAAGGAGGAGAAGGGGTGGATGAGGGGTTTCTTCGGAAAACGAAGATAAGGGAGTAGATCTAGCTAGGTTACTTAAAGTGAGTTAGGATTAATCTGATTGGCTAACTAAGGAATGTAGATGGGTGGCCAGCTGCAGTCAATCATATCACGTGCTCCTCTCGAAATTAGTTTGTAAAACTTCACTTAACTGGGTGAAATTTTTTTAGTTTTATGCCTGATCCAAAACATAAAACTACATGTAGATCATTTAATTTAATCATTACTATTGGAATGTGAAGAGACTTTCAACCAGCACAACAACAAACAAAAAAAAAGTTTCTGAAGACAATCACCTACTGCACCTTCAATCTTACTGAATAATTTCTTGAAATCCTCATGGAGAAAATGAAAAACTGTTTCAGCACTGAGGTCTCCATTAAAGTGCAGAGTCACCGTTGTGCTCCAAGGGGCAAGCAATATTGCTAAATACTTTGGTTAACCAACTTATTGTGGTGTGTACAACTCAGCATCTTCTGGGACTATAATAAGATGCATTACAAAACCCGTCTAGTTCAGGTCATTGAGGCTTTGTCAGAAGACCAACTGGAGATGTAGGACATGCAAAGCCTGGCAAACACATCGTACCGTTTGCCTTAATCTACTGGCAGCCATGAGGCATTCTGCTGAAAGTCATAATCAGACGGCGATTTTCCGTAATTGCTGATTCTCACAGACTATGCTTTTATAGGAGCATTACATAAAGAGAAAGTGAGCAAATTTGGTGCACTTGAGGTTGTCGAGCATTTCAGATGACAGCTTCGCCTTTCTCTGCGCTTTCAACCCTTCATTAACCTCTGAAAAGCATGAATTTGGCCATTGCATGTTTTGGGATTTCTTGTAATCAACAAAAGCCGCCCACGCAAATATGCATGGACGCATTTAGACATAACTGCATGGTTACCAATATAGTGCCGCCCATTTTAAATAAAGAATGAGAAAATGTAGTGTAATGAGGAAAATCGTGCGAGCAAAACCAAAGCGCGAGACTGATTACCAGAACATGCACTCTTTTATGTACTAAAATGTTTAATTAGTTGAGTTTGCTAAGGCGAGCTGTTACCGTTGTGCACACCCTAGCATTGTGATGATGGCGAGCTTTTCTACACGAAAGCCTCACTCAGATTTACCATATGAATGTGTGGTTGACCACATGTCCTTTTCTTTTTTTCATCTTTGTATGTCTTGACAAATGCAACCCACAGTCTCTTATGCAATGGGGGCTCTCAAAATCTGTGTCTCATTTCAGAGGATGCAGACTTCAAAGGTGAGCCCTTAGAAGTCCACACAAGCTGAACTGAGCATTTTGAAATAAGACTATCTTCTTTTTTTTCGGCTTAGTCCCTTTATTAATTTGGGGTCGCCACAGTGGAATGAACCACCAACTTATCCAGCATATGTTTTATGCATTGGATGCCCTTCCAGCTGTAACCCATCACTGGGAAACATCCATGTACGTTCATACACTACGGACAAGTTAGCTTACCCAATTCACCAATACCACATGTCTTTGGACTTGTGGGGGAAACCGGAGCACCCGGAGGAAATCCTTGTGAACACGGGGAGAACCTGCAAACTCCATGCCAACTGACCCACTTAAGATTCGAACCAGCGACCTTCTTGCTCTGAGGCGATTGTGCTACCCAATGCGCCACTGTGACACCCCATCAGACGATCTAGCCTACAGAATACAGATTTCGTCACCTAGCAATCGTAACAGCTGCCGTTAATAAGTGCTAATTAACTTAAAACTCTTTATAAGCGATCATAGATATATACACTAGATGTCGCATAGGGACCCTGAGCATGCTTCAATAGCGCCGCCACATTGGTACAGTGCTCCAAGGACAAATGTCATTCAACCGCACTAGTCAAGACAGTGTTATTACGTGAAGATGCGGGACTTAAGCGCTGTCTACGGGTGTAGTAACGAGCAAACAAAGAAAACAAAGCACAAAGGCAGAACATTTCATAGGTAATATTAAGTTTTTTTCTGTTTTTGTATGTTCTGAACTTTTGTGCTAATCAGGTAACGTTATTGATGATAGCAGTCACTGCATTCACCATAAGGCAAAGCAGCTGCAACTCGCACTAAACACTCGGCTTATGCTAGTTTTGTTGAATACAATCAGCAAACAATGCAAAATAAATATGACAACGAGATGCTGCGCTGCCAGAAACTTGTATTATTGTCGGCTAACGTTAGTGAAAGAGTCGTTCGGGGGATTCATTCACAAACGAATCGCTCCCTCCGTCAGTATGAGCAGTGAAAGCAGGAGAAGAGCTGTGTTTCAGGACACGGATTAGATCAAATTTAACAGGGAGGGTGAATAGTACATTTCTGTACACACAAACACAAGCTTTGTCAGGAATGCCCGTGCGGTCACTGATCCACCAATGTAGAAAAGTGATGTAAAATTATAATTTTCCTAATTAGAAAAAAAAACTACATACTAACATCCAGGAAAACTCCCGATCATAGATATATGTGTATATGTGTATATCTCTGGCTTTGGATGGCCACAGTCCTCCACTGTACCTTGGTACCACATTCATTTCAAAGGAGCGCTACCCTGTAGCAAGATGGCGGCGCTATTGGCGCATTCCGTCCAATAGACAACAATAGGCCAGGCGACATCTAGTGTATATATCTTTGATAAGCGATCTGCAGGCAAAGCTAGGTTTACAGAAGCTGGAATTATATTTCAAGTACAAGTACACCTGTACTTGTTTGTTATATATAGGCTACTTAAATTGAATTCATAAGTGCCTGATTGTTTAAAAATGAACTATAGTTTGTAGAGACTGCATTCTGTTTTATTTCTACTGTAAGTATTTTGTTGTTATTGCAATAAATAAATAAATAAATAAATGATCACGCTTTGTGATCGGTCATGACTGCAGCAATTTTGAGCCCTTAAGTGTCTCTGTAACAGTAAGCCTTTTGGCAGATCACCTACTGCACCTTAAGGTAATATTTATTTGATAGTCTACAGAACAGACCACTCTTATACAATGACTTGCCTACCCTAACCTGCCTAATTAACCTAGTTAAGCTTTTAAATGTCTCTTTCAGGGGCGGACTGGCCATCTGGCAATTCTGGCAAATGCCAGAAGGGCCGGACCCTTTTTTTAATGTGGGCCGGTTAGCTATTTTTAAATTTTAGCTGCGTCCCAAATGGCATACTTATGCACTATTCTACGCCATTTTGTAGTATGAATAGTTTAAGTAGTGTGTTCACACTCTCAAAATAATAAGTGCACTTTAATTACCCGGATGATGCACTCATTCAGCCGCTAAAATGAAGTGTGTAATGATGGACACTTCACGCACTCAACGACCGCAGGTTTGCTTACGTAGCGGAAGGGGCGGAGCTATCGGACACACATGTTGGATAACTTTATTTATTTTGGATGGTGAAAGCAAAATTCTCCTACGAGAGTGATTATAGCGCCTCCCGATGGTAAATGCAGCAACACTCACGGCAGGTATTATTTGATAATTCGGTCGTTTATTTCACTGATTTGGCGACCGTCAAACGTCATCAGGGAAACGGTTTCAATTTCCGCTTAGTAAAAAAAACAGTGTGCCATTTGGGACGCCACTACATACATATACTACCCTGTTGAGTATGTAAGTGCATAAGTACATGAGTGCATAGTGTATAGTGTGCCATTTGGGACGCAGCTTTTATTTATTTTTTCATATGTAATGTTTTTTAAATGTAGGCAGCTTTTATCTCGTGCGAGATGTGAATATTATGATGATGATGATGGTGATAATAGTAAGAATAACAGTAAATGTTAAGCATTGGCCCAATCAGCAACAACCGGCTGGTTTCAAGATGGGCTGACCCAATCTGAGGTTACGCAGACGTAATCAAAATTTGGCAAGAGTGTCAAACAAACAGTAAGTGCAACACAAGCTAATTGTCAAAGATGGACCATAAAAAGGGAAAGTCAGTCAAGTCAGACATTGCCAATTACATAAAATTAACAGAACTAGTCTCGAAAGGGGGCAGTGCAGTGGCGCAGTAGGTAGTGCTGTCGCCTCACTGCAAGAAAGTCGCTGGTTTGAGCCTCATCTGTATGACGGCAAATCAATGCCAATATTAATCGAGCGCAGCGGTGATGTTTGCGCGCGAGGAAAAGTGAACCGTGAGCAGATTACAGGTCTACACGCGAGAAAACTACAGCTCGCGAGCGCACAGGGGATCTTCACGCGCGCGCTCAACTGATCCAGCGCGAGAAAACAAGTCCCGCACGCGCACATCATCATCTGTGCGCACGATGGACGCTCTCGCGAGCGAGGTCATGCCTACAGCGCGCGCGCGCGATCAGTTCTCTCCGCTCGCTCGCTGGTTCTTCTCTCTGCTCGCGCGAAACAGTTTTGATTTTTGTCAGTCCTGGGGCGGGACTTGGTGTACTTGTTATCTCTAACGCTATTGGCTACTCTGCCTTTCCGGAAGTTAGCGTCCATCATGCGCACAGATGATGATGTGCGCGCGCGGGACTTGTTTTCTCGCGCTGGATCAGTTGAGCGCGCGCGTGAAGATCCCCTGTGCGCTCGCGAGCTGTAGTTTTCTCGCGTGTAGACCTGTAATCTGCTCACGGTTCACTTCTCCTCGCGCGCAAACATCACCGCTGCGCTCGATTAATATTGGCATTGATTTGCCGCCATACATCTGGGTCAGTTGGTGTTTCTGTGTGGAGTTGGCATGTTCGCGTGGGTTTCCTTCTGGTTTCCTTCACAAGTCCAAACACATGCTATAGGTGAATTGGGTAGGCCAATTGGGAATTGGGTAACCCAGTAATAGGTTGCAGCTTTAAGGGGATCCACTGTATAAAACATATGCAGGATAAGTTGTTGATTCCCAGATTAATAAAGGGACTAAGCCGAAAAGAAAATGAATGACATGATTGCATATATAAATGGGTTGTTTTTGTTTCAGTCACATACATTAAATGTTTAAATATCTCTTAAATAAGGTACTGCTTATATAATTTTACCATCTGTACACCAATATAAGTAATGAATGTGCGTGTCCTTGGATGGGGCTGTGTCGATGTGGTAATGTGGGCTGGTGTGGCTACAGTGCCAGGGCTGATTTTTAGTCCCAGTCCGCCCCTGGTCACTTTAAGCTGAATACTATCTTGAAAAACATCTAGTCAAATATTATGTGCTGTCATCATTTCAAAGATAAAATAAATCAGTTATTAGAGATGAGTTATTAAAACTATTTCAAGAGTTCGCCCTTAGCTGATGATTGATTATGGAGCTTGTTTGGCATGCTGTCCCGGGACAGAGCCCTGAACTCGTGAGATCCTCGAGCCCGGGGCTCCCCCCACCATTGCAGGGCGAGAGGGGAGTCCGAGTTCAGGGAGGTCTCGAGAACTCCCCTGCTTGATAACGTTGAAAGTTGATTAATGCTATGAAGTGTCTATGCTGTCAATTTAGATTTGTCAATTTACTTATGTTACATGTTTTTGGTCTGTTGGAGGAAACCGGAGAGCCCGGTGAAAACCCACGCAAACATGAGGAGAACATGTAAACTCCGCACAGAAATGCCGACCTGGCTATAAAGTGTCTGAGCCGGTGACATTCTTGCTGTGCGGCCGTGGTGCCCTGACAAGGAAATGGGAGGAGTAAGGGTGGAAGGGGGGATTCTTCAAGACGAAGATGGATGAAGTAAGATATTCTGGTTATTTATAGTGGTTAAGGAGTCGTCTGATTGGTAAGTTATTAGCTAATGTGGACCAGGTGCTATCAATCATAAGCACGTGCTCCTCTCGAAATTAGTTTATAAATAAACTTCACTGTGTTTATAAATGTGCTGAAAAAATCTTTCTATTAAACAGAAATTGGGGGAAATATACTGGGGGCTAATAATTCAGACTTCAACTGTGAGTTTCATGAACTAAACAGTTTATTTCTGTGCATTGCAGAATTAGCATCTTAATGGTTTTCATATGAGCTTTAATAACTCTAGACCATGACATGGTAAATGTGGACACAGATGACACAGGTCAAACCTTGCAATGTCCTCATTTAAACCTATGACCCAAGTGTTTCTCTCTGCTTTACCACACACACAACAGCCCTTGCCCACACAAGCTTAGCCACTTCCAGAGTGGCCGTTAAAATCAGTTGGCAGGACCTCACAGCGTGTCAGAAAAGAGCCCACACACCCGCTCTGAAATACGCCCGGTGACCCTAACAGGTGTCCGCGTGCTCCCGGAGCCATGTGAGAGTCAGAGCCCGGCCTGGATAAATGTCAACACCACACGCTGTTCACAATCACCTTTTCTTTCGCAACCTGATTTTCTTTTGTACAGTCAAATAATAATGTTATAGTTTTAATAACTCATCTCTAATTGGTTTATTTTATCTTTGCCATGATGACAGTAAATAATATTAGACTAGATATTTTTCAAGACACTTCCATACAGATTATAGTGACATTTAAAGGCTTAACTAGGTTAATTAGGTTAACTAGGCAGGTTAGGGTAGTTAGGCAAGTTATTGTTTAACGATGGTTTGTTCTGTAGACTATCAAAGAAATTTTAGGCTTAAAGGGGCTCATAATTTCGACCTTAAAATGGTCTTTAAAAAATTAAGAACTGCTTTTATTCTATAGCTGAAATAAAACAATTAAGACTTTCTCCAGAAGAAAAAATATTATCAGATAAACTGTGAAGCTTTCCTTGCTCTGTTAAAGATCATTTGGGAAATATTTAAAAAAGAAAAGAAAATTCAAAGGTGGGCGAATAATTCTGACTTCAACTGTATTTATGTATGTGTGTATATATATATATATATATGCCATTTAGTTAGAAAATTGCCAGTTTATTGCAACCCGGGCTCATTGTGGAAACGTAGCCCCGCGGATGTTTCTGCAGACCGCGATTTACGTCCCGGGAGGTACGTATTCGAGCGTTTTTTTGTTTTCGCGGATCCGCGAGAGGCCGCTGTGCGCGCTTTTTCGCGTCTCGCCGTTCTCGCGCGAATAGCCGCCGGATCGAAAAAAAACAAAAAAAAAGCAAAAGCCCCCGTGTTCGATTTCGACCGCGTTTTCAGATCCTGCCGCGTTCTCGCCCTTATTTTCCGGATTCCGTTTTTCGTCTTACCTGATTTCCGGAACCCGCCGTTCCCCAGACTCGACCCCGGTCGTCGTCCACCGCGGCCGGGTCCGGCTCGTCCTCCTCCTCCGGGGCCTCCGCTCCGCCGACGCAACGCTGTGAGCTAGGCGGACAAACTGATTGCGTCGGGAAAGCCCTCTACTCGGAGGCGAGGTGTCGGCTGGCGAGCGCGAAGAGGAGGGGCGGAGCGGCGCCACACCGCCCTGCAGCGTTCGCTCGAAAAAAACCAAACGCGGCCTTTACGTACGTAAATCGCGGTCTCCAGAAACGTCCGCGGGGCTACGTTTCCAGAATGAGCTTGGGTTGGTTTATTTATTCAAAATATGGAAACAAAAAATACACTTGAATATAGAAAGTTTTTACTACAGTAAACAGGGTGTTGACCTGTTGACATCAGTGGAATACTAGTATGCAACCATACCATATTAAACAAACATTTCTTAAGTGTAATACTATTAAACTACTACTTTAAATGTAATTAGGGCTATATATATATATATATATATATATATATATATATATATATATATGTGTGTGTGTGTGTGTGTGTGTGTGTGTGTGTCTGTTGTTGTTGTTTTGTTACCCTATAAGGAGCTGAGCCCCCCTAAAATGAAAATCCTAAAACCGTCCCTGGCTTGAGGTATAAATAATAACTTTGTCCTATTTCGTACACATCTGGGAACACAATATCGACGACCTGATGGTAACAATTTGAAGGTTTATTATTAGGAATATCTCTCATCATTGACAATCATGACAACCTTATTTAACACTCTTTCTTTGTATATACTGTCAATACTCTTTAATTTTACTCCCAACAACTTACTGGCTGTTGTTGGCACCTTCCCCAGTGACTTCTTCTTGGCCTCAGAAGCGTTTGCATACCATTAGATCACACATAATGTTGCAATACTTTCGACCATTTCACCTCCCATCGATATTGTCAATATTTTATGCCATGTTACGAAAAGCCCAATGAAGAGTTTGCAGTTCTGTTGTAAGCTCTTATGAAAGCTGTATTTATGCCTTTATGAAGTCATAGCTCCCCCCTGTGGTGGGGAATCTGATTTGAGGATGGCCATAGTTGTTCGCTAACAGATGCCTTGTAGCAATGTAATAACTGCATGTAATGCAGAAACACAATGTAACACGTACTATATTATAGTTGTAATAAACAATTCACAATGAATTTTCTCAAGCTCATAACATAATAATAGCCTATATTGTTTACTGTAATAAAAAAAATCCACATCATTCATTCATTTTCCTTCAGTAATAATGCTAAGATGTGGTTCTATACGCTTCATGCTTGAAATCTTGACATTTCAATGAAAGTGGCAGAGAGAGATTTGAATGAATGTTTTAGTGCATCATTAAACTGAAGGAACACAGATTAGCTGCAGCACGTTTGACGGTTATCTTCAATGAGACTAAACAAGACGTTCATCCTTGTTCTGCCATAAGAAAGAAATCGCTAAGCTGTGGATGATTATGGCTAGGTCTGCGGATGATATGATTTATGCATCGTTCAGCCAAAATAAAAATGTATTAAAGCGTACACACACACGTGCTCTTTGGAGGAAAACAAGATATAGACAGGCTAAGGAGTAAAGCACGCGCAAAAGAAAATCTGTTAATTTTGCAGCCATATGTTGTTTGCATGATCATCCAGAAATCATACCAGGTTTAAAAGAATAAAAGGTCATTTAAAGTTGACCATACTGTAACTCCAGATTCATAGGTGTATTCTGTTTATTTACACTTTTAAACTGCATTAAGGGATAAAAATAATACATCGATAAAAATAAGAAATAAATATGAAGGTAAAAAAATTTTGCTCACAACTGAACAAATCTTAGTGATATTGTTGGAAATCCCTGATATTTTGACTGTATTTCAGGTGTTTAATACTCTGGTGATGTATTCGGTTAAACAGTCAATTGAACAGTATTTATTTAAAAAAGAATAACAACAGAAGAATTTACAAGTCGTCTTTTTAATCAAATAAAATATTAAACAAGTTAATAACTCTATTAACTGATGCCTTATTCGTCTGGACAAATAGACAGACATGCAGATACAGAGATGTAGATATAAATGTTAAGGGAGAAAAAAAAAGGTCACGCATGGTCAAGGTCCTGTGTAAAGTATTGCGTCATAACCTTGAAACGGTCCTCCTTCGGTGCTTATTCTTCCAGTAATATCCTCTAAAGTTAGACTGCAAATCTTTTTATCAACATGTTATCAAGAGCTCACAGGAAGAAAAAAAAGCACAGATGGAAACTTCCAACATTAGCTACATTTGGAAACTGGAAGAATTCAAAGGCAAAAGAGTTTTCCTTGACTTCACATTCACATAAAAATACACCATCTATTTTGTCAATGTTTGTTTATTTTTCTATATACAGCTAAAGTCAGAATTATTCGCCCCCTTTTGATTTTACTTTTCTTTTTTTTTTAATATTTCCCAAATGATTTTTAACAGAGCAAGGAAATTTTCACAGTATGTCGGATAATATTTTTTCTTCTGGAGAAAGTCTTATTTGTTTTATTTCGGCTAGAATAAAAGCAGGTATTAATTTTTCAAAAACCATTTTTGGGACAAAATTATTAGCCCCTTTAAGCTAATTTTTTTATCGATAATCTACAGAGCAAACCATCATTATACAATAACTTGCCTAATTACCCTAACCTGCCTAGTTAACCTAATTAACCTAGTTAAGCCTTTAAATGTCACTTTAAGCTGTATAGAAGTGTCTTGAAAAATATCAAGTAAAATATTATTTACTGTCATCATGAGTAAAATAAATCAGTTTTTAGAAAGAAGTTTTTAAAACTATTATGCTTAGAAATGTGCTGAAACAATCTTCCCTCCATTAAACAGAAATTGGGGAAAAAATAAACTGGCGCTAATAATTCAGGGGGGCTAATAATTCTGACTTTAACTGTTTATATCACTATCCGGCCACTTTATTAGGTACACCTTACTCATACCATGTTGGACCTCCTTCTGCCTTAATCCTTCATGGCATAGATTCAACAAGGTACTGGGAATATTACTCAGTGATTTTAGTCCATTTGTCGGCTGCACATGCATGATGTGAATCTCCTGTTACACCATATCCCAGAGGTGCTCTATTGGATTGAGCTCTGGTGATTGTGGAGGCCATTTGAGTACAGTGAACTCAATGTCATGTTTAAGAAACCAGTCTGAGATGATTTGTGATTTATGACATGGTGTGTTATCCTGCTGGAAGTAGCCATCAGAAGATGGCACACTGTGGTCATCAAGGGATGGACATGGTCAGCAACAATACTCAGGTAGGCCTTCACAATCACCAGAACTCAATCCAATAGAGCACCTTTGGGATCTGGTGTGACGGGAGATTCATTGACACGATGCTCAAGCGGTACTAATGGGCCCAAAGTGTGCCAAGACTAAATCCCCCACGCCATTACACCACCAGCACCAGCCTGAACCGTAGATTCAAGGCAGGATAGATCCATGCCTTTATGTTGTTGACACCAAATTCTGACCCGACCATCTGAATGTTGCAGCAGATATCGAGACTCATCAGACCAGGCAATGTTTCTCCAATCTTCTTTTGTCCAATTTTGGACCAATTTGAGTTTGATAACCCTAGCTTAGATTGTTAAAATAGAGCCCATCGAGTGCAAACAGATGACGACGAATACAAATTCTCAAACAACAAGCCACCTCTGACATTCTATGCCCCCGCAACAAACTCACATCAAAGTCAAGGCACTTCATAATGTCCGATTTCTTCCAGAATTCTTAACAAAATCATCGTTTCCCGCTTTCATCAAAAATGTGGTCTCTTGCTTAAAGCCATGGTCATTTGCTTGTTGTCAAACGGCTGACAACTGCTGTGTGTGTCCTGTCACAAAATGCAGAGAAAAGTACTTCAGTGCGGTAATAGTTTGATTGCGGTGTTTACATGTCTTTACTTCACAAACTAAAGTAGGAATACTCCACATGTCTTAATTCCATCTGTTTAGTTCAATTATGACTTTAGTCGGATTAAGATCATCAAAAATCGAAGTTTACATGGTCGACTCTTAATCAGAGTATTGTCTTAATCATATTAAAATCAGAGTATTGGTCTCCATGTAAACACACTCAGTATTTTAGTGGTTTTTGGTGTATTTTGATACAATGATTTAACATATTGTGCCTGTTATGGCGTGATTTAGTTCCCAGGAAAGTATACTGTGTCTAGCAGAAGGCCTGACCAGCGCCGCTGCCCACATTCTCTGATGGGCATGACAAAGCACAAGGCTCCAGCTTTTGGCAGAGCGTATCTCTCCAGTGTGAATGTCAGCCGCTGCTACATTTATTTATAAAGGTGTTTGTCAGGGCCGACTATTTCTGCCTGAAGTCTTGCACATTCTCATTCTCATGCACAGCTGATCTCTCTCTCTCTCTCTCCGACGACAGTGTGAGAGCAGGCAGAGCAGAATAGCTCCATCCTTGGGCTTTTAATACATTTTTAATAATACATTTTTGTTTGTATAGCACTTTTCCCACATAAGATACAACTCAAAGTGCTCAGCACATATTGAAAACATCAATGTCAGCTACCCAAAATTAGCTTATAACTGTTTCTCTATTCGACTGATGAATAGGGCAGGATTATCAGTCATTTAGGGCGGAGCTTTTAGTCCTTTAGGGTGGGGCTATTAGTCATTTAGAGCAGAGCTATCAGTCCTTTAGGGCGGAGCTATCAGTCGTTTAGGGTGGGGCTATTAGTCATTTAGAGCAGAGCTATCAGTCCTTTAGGGCGGAGCTATCAGTGATTTAGGGTGGGGCTATTAGTCATTTAGGGCGGAGCTATCAGTCCTTTGGGGCGGAGCTATCAGTCGTTTAGGGTGGGGCTATTAGTCATTTAGGGCGGAGCTATCAGTCCTTTAGGGCGGAGCTATCAGTCGTTTAGGGTGGGGCTATTAGTCATTTAGGGCGGAGCTATAAGTCATTTAGGGCGGAGCTATCAGTCGTTTAGGGTGGGGCTATTAGTCATTTAGGGCGGAGCTATAAGTCCTTTAGGGCGGAGCTATCAGTCGTTTAGGTTGGGGCTTTTAGTCATTTAGAGCAGAGATATCAGTCCTTTAGGGCGGAGCTATCAGTCATTTAGGGTAGGGCTATTACTCATTTGGGGAGGAGCTGTCAGTCCTTTAGGGCGGAGCTATCAGTCGTTTAGGGTGGGGCTATTAGTCATTTAGAGCAGAGCTATCAGTCCTTTAGGGCGGAGCTATCAGTCATTTAGGGTGGGGCTATTAGTCATTTAGAGCAGAGCTATCAGTCCTTTAGGGTGGAGCTATCAGTCGTTTAGGGTGGGGCTATTAGTCATTTAGGGCAGAGCTATAAGTCCTTTAGGGCGGAGCTATCAGTCGTTTAGGGTGGGGCTATTAGTCATTTAGAGCAGAGCTATCAGTCCTTTAGGGCGGAGCTATCAGTCATTTAGGGTGGGGCTATTACTCATTTGGGGAGGAGCTGTCAGTCCTTTAGGGTGGGACTATCAGTCCTTTAGTGCATGACTATCAGTCATTTAGGGCGGGGCTATCAGTAATTCAGGGCGGGGCTATCCGTGCTCATCTCGATTTTGCTCTGAATTCATCCATTCATCAATCTTCCTTCATTTTGTTAGCAACGCCCGTCTTTAAACAATTCAAAACAAAATTTACATACATAATTCAAGTGGATGTACATCATGATAATGGAAAAAATAACAATCTTAATTTCTGTTCCATGACCACTGTAGCTAAAGTGTTTTTTTTTTTTTTTTTGATAAACTAATTCCACTACTGGACGTCATGGTGGTGCTGTGGGTAGCACTGTCACCTCATTACAAGAAGGTCGCTGGTTCGAGCCTTGGCTGGGTCAGTTAGCATTTCTAACATTTTTAACATTTTCATAAGTAACTGTAACAAATTACTGTTACTTTTATTTTGTAATTGATTTACGTAATGTCATTACATGTAACTAGTTACTCCCCAACACTGGTTACTAGTTACTATTTTTCAGTAACCAGCACAACACTGGTAACAAGGTTAATACAACATTTGTGGAAGGTTCAAAGAGGCTTTTATATTGTTCCCGTACTTACTGTAATAGTACACTAGAAAACAAAAAATGCTGTAAATTCAGTTTACGTACAATGTAAGTTACCGGTGTAATCTAAAGCATTACCTAATCTCTTTAATAGCTTGCAGTTGTGAGCAGCTTCATGCTTGTTTTGAGTTCTTGGCTTAACAACTTGTAGAGGTCATGGAGGACAAAATCAGTTAGTCACAATATTCATAACAGACTGATATCCTATGGCTTTAAACATTAACCTTGTGCCACGGCTGTTATCTAAGTAGCCCGGCAGGAGAAAGAAGCAGTGCTTGAAGAAAAACAAAAGGATTCGCTTAATATGATCTTTAGCATTGACAGTATTTCCCCAAATGAGAAGTAACACAGTTGGTTTGATGCCCATTGTGCTTTTTGTTGTAATCTTCCACCCTATCAGGAACTTTACAACACTAATGATGTGCTGTTGCGTTTATTATAATCTCTCCATCAGCTGTTGGCTGAAAGTCTAAATCCTGATTGGAACTGTGGTCTGATAACCCTTCTGGGAAATACACTTCCTGACAAAAGTCTTGTCATCTATCCAAGTTTTAGGAACATCAAATAATATAATCTAATCTAAAATTATAATCTAATATTTCTTAACCACTTAAACTGTGACGTCATCGACTTTTGCTTTCCGATTTAAAGGGCTAGCGTTGCACCAGACCCCCGTAGGTGGTGTCGTTTGAAAGTGTAGAATCTATATTTTATGCACATATGCATCACTTTGGTTTTTATTCTACTGCATAAAAGTTATTTACACTTAAATACACAGTATTTTTGATACCCGAGCTAGGTATTTTACATTGGTTCTTTTCATATTTTTTTATATGACACAGGTACAAGTTATAGCTCAAATGAAAGCTCTTGCAGGTGCTCATACGGTTCTAGCATTCTTTTTACTGAATTATATTCATATTCCAAACAGTTGTTGAAGGAATTGTGGTGTTTCCATGGCTCAGAAATGTAAACAATACATTCATGATCAATAAGCAGCCCCAGATAGCACAGACAGCTGTCATCTCTTACCTTATGCTGTGCCCTTCATGGCCATTCTCCTCTGTTTTTGAGGTGATGTGCATAAGTCATCCTTTTATATGTCTGATATGGTCTAAACACAGTGAATTATGTTTGATCAAACAAAAGAATAGTGAAATATGTAAACAAGGATCGATCTCTGTGGCTTGTACAGCACCTCTCATCAGTTGGAATACAATAACTTTTGCATAGATTATGGTAGAGACATTTTTCTTTTTTCCTATGATTACAGACATACAGGAACCACCAAAATTAATTACAGCACACTAGACCACAAAGAACCTAAAAGGTCCACTTTCAAATTTGAGTTTATAAAAAAAATACAAAAAGCGCCTCTTTTTTTAGGTGTTTATTAGAACACAGACGACATATACAGATATTTTAAACACTTTCAATAGTGTTTTATGAAAATTCAAAGAGTTTTCTTTTAAAATGCTACCAAATTTTTGCATTTACACCTCTTCATGTGGATTTGGGAAGCTTTTAAATTTGGGTAGGCAAAATCCAGGCGGAAATCCCCAAATAGCAGCAGTTTAATCTGTAAAATCAGTGAAAACGTATAGCTACATGGAACTTTTGAGTCATTCGGTTGTGAATGCAACCTTACATATTTTCCTCCCAGCCAAATCAGATGATGTGTTAAAACAACCTCTGCCTGACTAATCAGACACCTTGCGAGCGATGCTTGTACCAATCATCATCAACCTAGCAAATCACCAGACCGATCATCAGAGAACCCAAGCTTTAAATGAAACCATTGCTCACTTACATCTGCCCATAATCAACACAGATGATTCAATGATGAATATACAGTCTCACAATAAACATGGCAATGACTTCCCTTATCAAGAAACGACCTTTGTGCTGTGAGTAAACCTGCGTAAAACCCCAGGCCTGTTCGGTGTGTGTTATCATGCGTGTATTCGTCTCTGTGTGCTATTCAGCAGCGCCCCCGGTGAAGCCTTGCTGGCATTAACTTTCACCCAGGCGTCACTGGCAGCTGACAGGCTGGATCTCAGCCAGCACAGAATTAAGCCATGGCAAACGTGCGGCTGCTCATGTAGGTGCTGGACTCAGACACAGTTCATTCATTCTGCAAGAAGAAAACTAAAGATGTCATGCAAACTATAGGCTGTAGATACACTCTAAAAAATATGGGGTTATTTTTTCTACCCAAATATTGGGTTGAAGCATTTGGGTAATTTTTGGGGGTTATTTTCAGAGTCTTGGGTAGTTTCAACCCAGCTCTTTGGGTCAAATCAACTCACAGCAGAGGCTGACTGGGATACCACATATTATATACTCATTTGTTTAAATGCATTGAAAATAGTGTAAACATAAAGATTCCTTGCGTTTTCAGATGATTAAAATGAGATTCATGCCCATAGCCAGCTTAGTCAGCCCTTTCTGAAATAAATAATTTCTTACCACTTTTTGTACACCTGTAATCAAAGCTGCACATCCCTACCATACTTTAGTGATGCCGAGTCAAAACAGAACAATTGCTGGGTCATCTTTCGCAGGCAATTTTTGGATCAAAACCTATTATTTAAGTGAAAACAAACAATTATTGGGTAGAAAACCCCCATTTTATAGGGTTAAAAATAATAACCCAATTACTTAGTTTAATTTAACCCCTGATGTGTTCTGTCCCATATTTACCCAGCAGTAGTGTTAATAACAACCCAATTTGGGTAGTTTTTAACCCTGTGTATCAAAAGAGGTGGAATAAATATCGCATTTGACACACTTAGATTCACTTGGTGATTGAAATGGTCTCTAAAAAAATGTGTTCTTCACATTTACATAAAAAACTGTGGGATAATTGCCTAGCATGCTTTTCCATATAACAACCCACTGCTTAATGAGCAAAATGTATGATGCATTGATGTGGAAATGAACTATCTAGTTAGGAAACCATAGTAACAGTGTCTCCATTATATTCCATCAGCTTTATAGTATTTCCTGTTATATTTTTTTCCTTTAATATTCAAAGTCTTATTTGGTTTATTTCGGCTAGAATAAAATAAGTTTTTAATTTAAAAAAAAATTGTTCTGCCTTGATTTCATCAATAGCCTCGTATTAACTAACACAGACTATATTTGAAGTGTTTGGAAGTAATTCGCGTTTTCCTCCTGTTTAAAAACGTCATAAGAACAATGCTTAGTGGCTCAATGTGTTACACTAGTGTTTTTAAAAGACGACACTTTATTGATATAGTGTACAACCAAGTACATGTGGTCAGATCACAAACAAGTCGCAGGTAATAAAATATTAAGCATTTCTCCCAAAACGTTTCTCCACCTCTTTGCCCTTGTTTGGTATCCTGCCGTGGGTGCGATTGTAACCCTGCCGGTCCTACAACCAGCCAACCCGCTCCGAGCTGGTATCGAACCGGCGACCTTCCACATGGGAGTCGGTTGCTCTAACAAGGAGGGTAAAGACCATGGTCTCTAACATCTGTCACTAGAGCACCTTTAGAGGTCAGAGGAGTGAGGTTTACCTGCACAGCACCTACTAGCTGGCCTCCGTTACACTCACCCCCTTAAACCAGATCACAGCACCAATGTAACCCCGTCGGTCCTACGCCACCAAACCCGCTTCGAGCTGGTATCGAACCGGCGACCTTCCGCATGGGAGTTGGGTGCTCTACCAAGGAGGCTAAAGACCATGGCTTCTAGCGTCTGTCGCTAGAGCACCTTTAGAGGTCATAGGAGTGAGGTTTACCTGCACAGCACTCACGTTACACGATGACGCGTGAACAAAATGGCAATGGTTGGCCGTGCCTAATTGTAGCTTCTTTTGCAGTGTTCAGAAACCTATTGGTGACGTCACTGATACTACGTCCATATCTTTTATAGTATATGATTTAGGCATGTAGACATGCTTGACATGGTCAAGACGATCTGCTGCAGTTTAAACTGAGCATCAGAGTGGGGAAGAAAGGGGATTTAAGTTACTTTGAACGTGGCATGATTGTTGGTGCCAAACAGGCTGGTCTGAGTATTTTAGAAACTGCTGATCTACTGGGATTTTCACGCACAACCATCTCTAGGGTTTACAGAATGATCCGAAAAAGAGGAAATATCCAGTGAGTGGCAGTTCTGTGGGCGCAAATGCCTTGTTGATGTCAGAGGAGAATGGCCAGACTGGTTCTAGCTGATAGAAAGCCAACAAATAAGCACTCGTTACAACGGAGGTCTGCAGAAGAGCATCTCTGAATGCACAACACATCCAACCTTGAGGCAGATGGGCTACAGCAGCAGAAGACCACACCGAATGCCGCTCCTGTCAGCTACAATTCCCACAGGCTCCCCAAAATTGAACAATAAAAAATTGGAAAAACGTTAAATGCTATCATGTCAATATGAACCAAAATCTCTGAGGAATATTTCCAGTACCTTGATAAATCTATGCCACGAAGGATTGAGGTAATTTTAAAGGCTAAAGCGGGTCTAACCCGCTGCTTGTAAGGTGTACCTAATAAAGTGGCCGGTGAGTGTATTTGTAATGCAACTTCGTGCTTTAATCCAGATATATTAGTCAGTCAGATAATGAATAATTTATGCAACTGAAAGGGCTTTAGCGTTCAATGGATCATCAAAGTCAGATGCCCTCAATGAGTTCGCCAAGCCAGATATTCATTGCCAAGTTCTAGTGGGCTTTGCACAATGACAATCGGGTCCTTTATGCCACTAATGTCAGTTCCCATTGACAAAGACAAAGCCCATCACACGGCCAGATCACGCTGCTCAACACACTGAGTCATTAACAACAGAGCGGCCCTCCACAGGTTCACATTGCAGGACGTTTACATCAGGATTCATTTTCAGGGATTTTCATCGTGATAACCGTTTATAAATCATACAGCTTGATGTTAAAGAACAATAACGTCATCACTAGGGATGTAACGGTATAAGAATTTCACGGTACAATAAAACCTCGGTATGAATGGCACGGTACGGTATTTATTAAATAATTTACAGGAAAAACAAAACTAATGAAAAGACTAGAAAAAAGTGCCAAAAGTGTTTGTTTACCTTAGCACTGAACATATCAATGACAAACAAATTAGCCATATATCTGTAAGTTTTGAAACAGGAACTTCAATTTTTTAATTTTAATAACAAAAAACTATTAAACCATATAAAAAAAAGTTTCAATTTAGTATTGTTGAAAACTCATCACATTCAACATTTAATCACTCACTCACTTACATAGAGATGGGTTTTTTAAGGAAAATTATCATATAACTATAATCTGGTAAAAGCTGGGATCTCTGGGCATGTCCCCTGCAACAGAAAAAACCCCCTCTCATTTGGGACTGAGGTTTCTGGGACAGAGAGATATGATTTAGTCAAGGTTGACAGCAGTGGGTAACATTGTGCATTGTCTTTCCCCCACTTGAGAGGACAAGCCATGAGTAAGATAGAGGTCTCTTTGCGGTACAAGTCAATAGCCCCTTTCACACAGTGATACTGGTAAATATCCGGAAAATTTCCGGAAGGACTTTACCGGTATATTCAAAAAAGCGCTGTTCACACAGGCGAGGACGTTACGGAAATTTTCCGGAAAAGAACATTCACACATCCATTCCAAAATACCGGTAAATTCTGACATCATTCACCACAAATGAGCTTTAAACGGCTGCGCTTGTATTTGTAAACATTTGACTAAATTACAAACTCTGTGGATGATCAATATTGTGAACAACTTTCGCAGGATCACTTTCGCATGTCGAGATGTTCATAATATTTGCGTGTGCTGGCACTCACAGGCTGTTTCACAGGCACACGCAAAGCTTGAAGGTAAACAAACAACGGCTTATCATAAGCATCTCATCGATGATTATTTACACAGTTGGCATTGAGAAGAACATATAAACGTGATCTGACTAACTTCTAGCAGCTAAATTTGTCTGGAAAAATATTCAAAGGCTTTTATTCTCACAAACCGCACGGACGTAAATGCGTCTGACTGTTGTGATTGGCTTAAGCGGACGTCTCACGTCAGCACGTTCTAGACGTGCACGCGCTTATTCCGTCAATCTTCCTTCTGCGTTCACACAGCGCAGCATTCCGGCAAATTGCCGGTAATGTTACAACTTCTCTTTCCGGAAAATAGCCAGAACGAATTTACCGGTATTTTCAAAAAGGTCCTGTTCACACATACAACCTTTCCGGAAAATTGCCGGCAATTTTCCGGAAAGGTCTGTATGTGTGAAAGGGGCTAATGTCTGCATTAATCTAACAAGTGTGCTGTGTTCTGCAGCCCCCATGACTGTTTTTAGTCGTATTCCCCGACTTATATTTCACCACAGTCTGGCAGTGCCTGCATACTGTTTTTTTCTTTGTCTGTCACCTTTTCTACTTTTTCGTATCTTTTTAGAAAGAAACCGGAATGCTTCCACACATCCGATTTAAAACCCGCTTTAGTTTAGATCATTTCCAGCTCTTTTTCTTCCCCGCTACTAGCAACACACTCCATTTCCACATTACTGGATATGTAGTGACAACAGACCGCAAAGGATGATGGCCACGCCTAGACTGATGGGAATTGTAGTTCCCGTTACCTCCCATTCGCTTCATTCGCCTGAGCAAACTTTTCTCAGAAATATAGTTTTATTGAGTCATGCGACTACGGTAATATTGAAAAAAATTATTATTGTGGTATGACGGTATTTACAATATTGTTACATCCCTAGTCATCACAGAATAACAAAATGTTGTTTCCATTACATGCAGTGGGGGAAAATAAGTACTGAATCCATCATGTTTTTTCCTGGCAATAATATTTCCAAAGGAGCTGTTGACATGGAGATTTTGGCAAAAACGCAAACAATACAAACATATTAATAAAATAAAACAAAACAAATCTGAAAAGGTTTGTATATTAATTATGAAACGACACAAGGAGAAAGCACTGGACTACTGAAATGTCTTTAATACTTTATATAAAAGGCTTTTTTGGTGATCTGTAATCCCTAATAATAACTCCTGTATAGCAGTCCAACAACATTCTGACACTGCAATACCCTGTCAGAAAAGTCTAGTGGCTGGGAACTTGCGTTTTACAGTGTCTGCTATAACGTTAATGCAGTTTTTCGTGTGCTTACAAAGATGAATTTGGCCACAGTGTTAAATACACAGTACAGTTACAATCTGATTGCCACATGATATTGTTATGATAACATGATATAGTGATTTCCTGAAGATAAATACCAACAAATAACACAACTGGAATAACCACAGCAGTTGCGATCGTCTTATCACATATGAAGTAAGAGACCGCGATTACATATGAAGACGTGTGCTGGTGTTGTAGTACTGTCCCATTTCTTAGGGGTAACTTTTGAAGCCTTCACACTCAAGGGCCACGGGGAAGGTGGAAGGGTACAAAAATAGAATTGGGATTGGCCCCAAGTAACATATTTCAGATTGACACAAATGTAGACAGCGCCCTCTAGTGGATTTGTCATGTAAAGCATCAACAAAATGTAACTGCTGTATAGTATGTTTTGCAGAAATCTAGCTCAAAAACATATTTCCAATGAGCCTGGGTTGCAGATTTTTAGGAAACCGTTGGTTGTCGTTGATTTTGTCGATTTACGAGAAAACATAAGCATTTTACGTTTTGTCAGTTTAGTAGCTAATTCGTATGAATTTAAGGCTGATTTATACTTCTGCGTCAAGTGCACGCGTATGCTACAGCGCTGACGCATAGCCCTACGCTGTGGCTGTCGGCGTCGCTGACGTGCACCTCTCAAAAAATGTAACTACACGTCGCAACAACGCGTAGCGCAAGCTCTGTGATTGGTCGGCTTGGTAGCGCTGACGAGTCTGGGCGGGACCGAGAGCCGCGCGAGCCCAATGGAGCAATTTTTTTTTACAAGTGTGGAGTCCCGCGAAGGAGCTCCTGATGGAAAGTTTTGTTTTGTGTTTACCTCATAGTTAAAGTTGTTGCACGTCCGCCGGTTCCTGCCTCAAAATGAGCGAGTTTGAGCCACTTGTACATCCCGGAAGTGTTCAGAAAGAACAAAACACCAGCGAAGAAACTCGACACAGAGACACATTAACACCTCACTGCCAACTAGGGTTTTGGAAGTGTTAATGCAGACCAACAGAGACAGCGCGCAGAAGTATAAATGCAGAGCTACGCGCGTTACATGCGCCGTTGGTTACGCCGGTCACTTGACGGAGAAGTATAAACCAGGCTTTAGTCGTACAAAATGGTACGATTTTAAAAAGGAGGCGTGGCACCAAACCCCAGCCCTAAACCCAACTGTCATAGGGGGATGAGCAAATCGTACTAAATTGTACGAATTAGATTGTACGAATTCATACAAATTAGCTACTAAATCAAAAAGTTGGGTTGCAGATTCTTAGGAAACTGTTGGTTGTCAGTGACTTTGTCGATAATTGCAATAATGGTAATTTCCAGCCTGATCTCGCGAGAAAACGTAAGCATTTTACATTTTGTCAGTTTAGTAGCTAATTTGTATGAATTCAGTCGGACAAAATTGTTTGATTTCTGCCCCACCGCTAAACTCAACAGTCATTGGAGGATGAGCAAATCAAACTAAATTGTACGAATTAGTTGTAGTAATTCATACGATTTAGCTACTAAATCAAAAAGTTGGGTTGCAGATTTTTAGAAAACTGTTGGTTGTCGTTGACTTTTTTGATAATAACAATAATGGTAATTTCCAGCCTGATCTCGCGAGAAAACGTAAGCATTTTACATTTTGTCAGTTTAGTAGCTAATTCGTATGAATTCAGTCGGACGAAATTGTACGATTTCTGCCCCACCCCTAAACTCAACCATCCTTGGGGGATGAGTAAATCATACTAAATTGTACAAATCAGATCGTAGGAATTCATACAAATTAGCTGCTAAATTAAAAAGTTACGAATTGCCGTGAGATTGTGTTGCTAATTTCCTCTGTGCTGATTTCTCATGGTAGTTAGCATTAGTGAGAACATGCAGATGCGTGCTGTCATTGAGCCTTTGGACCTGAACTGGGGAGTGGCTCTGTTTTTTTATTTTATGACACGCTTCAGCTCTTCACTTGTGTTAACAGGGTCAAATATGTTGTTAGTGCCGTAAAATAATGTCCAATACCAATGTTGTAATACATTACGTATTATTAACATAAGGCTTTAGTCATGTTGTGCGTTTGTACTGCGGCCAACACACATACTTTCCTGTCAAATCACCAACAATGTAACTAAAGGCTCTTTCCTCTCAGCTGGGTTATACGAGCCAATAACATCAATAACACATGTCTTTTCTCTTTGCTTCAAGTGTGGAAAAGCAGCACAGGAAAGGTCCTGCAGTGAAGCATCTGCTGGGAAAATATGTTTTCATGTTGCAAAGAGGTCAGATTGAATGATACGGATGTACACGAAACCTGCGCTCCGACTGCATATACAGCATTTTCTGGTATTTGCTGCATGTATGTGCGTATTCATATACTTCTTTATTTACATCTACATTTTTGATAATTACACTGCAAAAAAGTATTCATTGGATTTATTACATTTTTTTCAAGGTAAGTGGTTGCAAACAATTGATATGGGCTGAATTTTAACAAAAATTAAATTGAACACCACTACATTTAATTTGCTTAAATTCAGGCCATATCAATTGCTCGCAACCACTTACCTTTATATATATATATATATATATATATATATATATATATATATATATATATATATATATATATATATATATATATATATATATATTGTTGGAATATTTATTCAATTCCATGCTTGTTCACAATAAAAAAATTCAGGAGAGGGTTTTGTTCAATGTGAAAAATATTACTAATTTACTGGATACGAATGAATAATTCGATTCACAGAATTCTGGAATCCCCAATGCAATGCAAAAGTTACATTCAGGAGGTGCGCAACAACTCACATTTCCTGACTCCAGCTTTTACACACAGCTGAAATTAACAGGTGGAGTGTAGTGGAATTCATCACTTGTACATAATTCTCCAGTCCTCCGTTGGCCGCACCCATACATACTTCCTCTTTTTCTATAAATTCTCTGCACAATTATATTCTGTGTTCAGTTTCAACCCATCTCTGCTCACTGGAAGTTTAGCTGCAGAAATCTAGTTCATTTTAAACAATCAGGCCTTTGCATTTCTATCAGCTTCATCTACTTGTGCATAAATGCTTCATTAATACGCCAGGCATATCACATTCAAGAGATGGTTTGGTTAATATATCACCTTAAGCAATATGAATACAATTGTCTAATGAAAAGAAAAAGAGACAAAAAAATATATGCATTTATATTCCTTTTCACAACAATATTTTATACATTTAATTAATCTTTTTTTTTTTTTGCAGTGTGGGCTGTGAGGTAGATAGTTTATAGTTATAAAATAACAAAAATAAATAAAATCCTTGTAACTGAATCAAATGTTAGCTTAAAAAAAGTTGTGACATGATGTGAAAGTTGCATTTTATACAAAAATTTTTTTTTATTCTTTTTGTGTTATAATTTTTTTATTTATTTAAAAGTATTTTTTATTTTTATTTCTATTTTTGCATTTATACAATTTTTTATTTGTTTTGCTTTTAAGTTTATTTTTTGCATTATAAGTTTTATTTTAATTTATAATATTTATTTGTTTTGCATTTATACGTTTAATTTTTATTGATAAGTTTTATTTTATGCAAAAAAAGTTTTTTTTAAATTCTTTTTTGCATTATAAGTTTTATTTTTCTTCATTTAAAAGTTTTATTTCTTTATTTTTTGCATTATAAGTTTTATTTTTCTTCATTTAAAAGTTTTATTATTATTTAATTTTTTTTTGCATTATCCTCAATTTAGCATTTTATTTATTTAGAAATATGCATCAGACCCATCATTAATAGACAACATGGAAAAATACAGCAGGCCGCAGAACAAGCGTATGGTTCTGATTCAGACAGACAGGCATTGTTGCTATGTGAACAGTGATGCTGTTGTGTGCGTGTTGTGAGCATGCTCAGATGGGCAGCGGTCAGTGTGCGCCCGTCTCACACGTACACATGCAGATCTTATTTAACAGCATCTTCTCACAGTTTATCCTTCAGTCTGAACTCTCAGCAGTGAAAGCGAAGTGCTCATGCATGCCAGACACCCCCGTTTACCTTCCCGGCAGGACCACCAGAGAAGGACCCCACTGTTAGAGCTGCACGCTTCTTCATAATCTGAGAATCCCCATTGCATTCTGTTCAGAATAGACATCACGATTCTCCTGCATTTCTGAAAAGACAACTTAAAGGGATAGTTCACCCAAAAAAATGAAAGTGTACTCAACATTTACTCTTCCTCAAGCAATTCCAGACCTTTATGAGTTTCTTTCTTCTGTTGAACACAAATGAAGATAATCTGAAGAATGTTGAGAACTGGTAACCATTCACATCCATAGTAGGGGAGCACAAAAAAATATTGTTTAAACAACTTATTTAAATTGAGCTGAAACAACACAATTCCTGAGATTTTTTGGGGGGGAAAACTTAATTGTTTTATGTTCAGTCTACTTAAATTGTTAAGTTAACGTAATCGATTTGTGTTGAGACATCAGGAGTGAATTGTGTGGAACTGTGCAGTACAATAGGGAAAATAGAAGTCAATGGCTTATTCTCAACATTCTTCAAAGTGTCTTCTTTCATGTTCAACAGAAGAAAAAGTCATATATATATATATATATATATATATATATATATATATATATATATATATATATATATATATATATATATATATATATATATAATTAACAAATAAGCCAGATTACAATTTGCTAAATTACACTGGGAATGACCAGCTAAAACCAGCTTGACCAGCCAAGCCAGCTTAAACCAGGATGGTCAAGCTGGTAGATGGTTTTACCTGGTCACTTTCCAGCCTGACCAGCTAAGAGCAGGCTTCAAATGGCTGGAAACCAGCCTGGTAGTGGCCAAAACCCCTATAAAACCTGGCTGGCTCACCAGCTAAAACCAGCCAACCATCCTAAGCTCGTTTAAGCTGGATTTTGCAGCAATTAATTGCATATTATGTTTGCCTATTGTATTACTAAACCTTCAGTATTTAATATTAAATTAATTATTCAATAACTTACTTATAGATTGATAATGTCTGGATGAGTTAGACAGTGCAGAATTAACCAGGAATACGCGTTTAATGGTTTCTTGTCGCCACATACTGGCTGAACAGTGTCATTGCTACAAATCTTAATTTTACAGAGTCAACTCAAGTTGTTTTCAAAATGTGATCATTATCACTCCCGTTTACATCGTTTAGAATCGTTTACACAGCTGTAAACTGCTCACATCAAAACTATATAGGCCTACCAGTATTTATTCAAGTCAGGATAAGCAGGGGACCAACTGGAACTGATCCAGCAACAGCAAACCGTCATCAAGACATACCTCACCAGCATCAACTGCTTTTTATCAGTGAAGTACAGTGTAAAGCTGTCCTGGCATCGATTATGATTTGGACATGACCATCCGGAAAACCATCTGGATTAATACTAATTGTTAAACTATTGTAGAAAATTCACAATGGATTAAATGGACTACCCATGGTGTTTACTACACTCTAGTGGTCATTTAGTGCTTTGTCATATGATGATTTTATATGATTTAATTTCACCGATAAACTTCCGGTAAAAGGTTTATGTATTTTTAATTTTGTCTGCTGAAAAATCCAGCTTAAACCAGCCTAGTCTGGTCGACGAGGCTGGTTTTAGAGGGGCTTTGGCCATTTCCAGGCTGGTTTCCAGCCATTTCCAGCCTGGTCTTAGCTGGTCAGGCTGGGAAATTACCAGCTTGACCAGCCTGGTTTAAGCTGGAGATAGCTGGTTTTGGCTGGGCACCCAGCCTGGCTAGGCTGGTCAAGCTGGTCATCTTCCAGCCTGACCAGATAAAACCAGGCTGGAAATGGCTGAAAACCAGCCTGGAAATGGCCACAAAACCCCTCTAAAACCAGCCTGGTCGACCAGCTAAAACCAGCCAACCAGCCTAGGCTGGTTTAAGCTGTTTTTTGTTTTTTTCAGTAGCATTTATGTGTTAATGTAATTAAAATATAATCAGTTAAATAGACTTAATAACCTATTCTTCAAGTTGTTCAAGTGTAAAACGAGATGAAAGATGGCATCAGGAGCAGCAGACGACCAGAGAAACTCCATTGAAAATACTAAGGGTTAGGTAAAATAAATGTCCATATTTTAAAGACATGTCACGTAACAAAGGTATTAAATCCAGTGCTTCTTGTCTGGTCTAATACCCACTTTATAATTTATTTCAGTCAGGCAGTGAGGATCCAGGATTTTTTTTAAAAAAGAAATCAGATCTTGTACGTGTCAATTTTGTAACGGCATGACAGTTTACCGGAGACACCTGAGCTTTTTTATTTATTTTTATTTTTGTTATTGAAGCATATCTGACAAGCATACATGAATATATGATAATATATGTAACAGTCACAGAAAGCTTAGTGATGCAGAACATACATTAAACAAAAAAGTGTAACATATATATGAGGGGATCCATCATATTTAAATTATTAGACTGTACAGACATTTTTTTCATTATTAGAGAGGTTTTACAGCTTTCTTCTTTCTTGTAATTGAGGTCAAAGAATTATAAAATATTTTCAAATCTTTACAGAAATAAATAAAGGGAATAATAGACATTACTTTTGCCTTGTGTATGTGAAACTTCCCAAGAAAAGTTATCAACTTCAAAGCATTATCGAGTGTATCATAGCCAGTTTTACAATTCAAAAAAATAATTATGCATTCAGAAAAATTAATTATTTTGTAAAATGAATAAAAAATCAACCCTGGGTAAACTAAATTGGCAGTAGTGTCTGAGTGTGTATGGATGTTCCCAGTACTGGATTGCAGCTGGAAGATCCACTGTGTAAAACCTATGCTGGAATAGTTAGCGGTCCATTCTGCTGTGGCGACCCCTGATGAATAAAGGGACTGAGCTGAAAAAAAAAATAATGAATGACTGAAATTGGCAGTGTGAGGAAAAATAAATTTACTCATTTTTTTTTCAGAAAATACGTTTATCCCCTCTAAAACATTGTACGTTATTTCAAAGCTTTAAATATGTTTTCTGGATGATTTGTTATTATTTATACCCGGATTTGAAATTAAGATTCGTACTCGTCTGCGGAACCTTTCTTGGGCGCCTGTTGTTTCACACGGACTTTTTAGGGAGTACTTGTAAATATCAGAAAGATGGCGGCGCTCGCGGTGAAGCCACATGTCGTTGTTGAAGATGGAAATGGTGAGGAATCGTATATTTTTATTGACCGTGTGATATACAATATACAGCGTGACCGAAATATTTAGCATTGACCCTTAATGGAAACAGTTATTCCCAGCAGCTTCAGCTGACACACAACGCAGAGGGAAAGGGCAGAAAATATAGTGTAATCTTGTTTGTAAAGTTGGTTTTATATTCACACATTCGGATTTCCCCTTAATATTATCATCTATATAAAACTATTATTTGCAAACTCTAATTAGCGACATCATATTAGCAGCAAATGATTATCAAAGTACAACACTGTTTACAGTCAAACAGTGTTAATGTTGTTTTCAAGCCACACTTGCATGCTAATTCCGATCAAATATTCAAAGTAGCATCATAAACAATATAGAGACTGCTCAATGAACAAACGTGCGAATATTAAACCAACTTTACCCCTATACATGTTTATAGATATTCTAAATAGAGGTAAAGTTGGTTTTATATTCGCACATTTGTTCATTGAGCAGTCTCTATATTGTTTACCATGTTATTTTGAATATTCGATCGGAATTAGCATGCAAGTCTGACTTCTAAACAACATGAACACTATCTAACTCACTGTGAACAGTGTTGTACTTTGATAGTCATTTGCTGCTAAAATGATTTTCCTATTTACAATTTGCACAGAATACTTTTCTGACATTATATTATTAAGGAGAATGCCTGACTATGCCAATATAAAACCAACTTTACCTCTATTTAGACATGGTAGTTTTGAATTAAGCAGCAGCCCCTTAAAAAGACTTGAGAGACATTGTTTTTTATTTTTTGTGTGATGTTCAGACGATGTTTCTGAAGTAAGCATCAGTAACGATGAAGAGAGCGGAGCAGATAGTAATCATGAGGGAGCAGATGCTGAAAACAGCGGCGATGAGGATGGAAAGAGTGATGAAGAACAGAATGAGGAAAACCCAAACGCCGGATGGGCAGAGGCCATGGCCAAAGTCCTGGGGAAGAAAACGCCGGACAGCAAACCCAGCATCCTCCTGAAGAACAAACAGCTGGACAAGATCAAGGAGAAGGAGAAGAAAGAGCGTCTTGAGAAGAAGAAACAGGTACAGTTTTAGCATTATATATATTTTTATAAAAACTAAACATTATAATCCAATAATGTTAATAACAAACTAATTATAATCCAAATTTGAAGTTGATATCGCAAAAAAACAAGAAATTTTGTTGGGCCGCAGTACCAAACATGACCACCAGATGACATCCAGTTTACATTGTTGTCCATACAAAAGCGCCCCCTATTTCTGTGTATGTTTTGAGGAATATGAATATTACCTTTTCCTATTTTAGACATTATTTGTAAAGCACACATAAACTTTAAAAGTACTTTGAGTAGTTTTTTGGTGTTTGGTTTGAGTTTAGCCACTAAAAAAAACATTTTAAAAATGTTTACGTGTGGATTGCTGTAGCAAAGTAATGCTAAACAACTCTTGATGAGGATCCTCAGTAATTATTACTATTGCTCAGTAACCTCTATCAGAAATCAGTCACCAGATATGGAAATGAGACATTTTGAGCTTTCAAATTATATATAGTTTGTCATAATTGTTGAATTTTTAATCTCTGAACTTCGCCATTTGCTAAAAAGTTCATTTGTTTTCCTCATAAATGTACACACAGCACCCCATATTGACAGAAAAACTGAATTGTTGACATTTTGATTTATTAAAGAAATGCTGAAACATCACATGGTCCTAAGTATTCAGACCCTTTGCTCAGTATTTAGTATAAACCCCCTTTCGATCTAATACATCCATCAGTCTTTCTGGGAAAGATGCAGCCAGTTTTTTACACCTGGATTTGGGGATTCTCTGCCATTCCTCCTTGCAGATCCTCTCCAGTTCTGTCAGGTTAGATGGTAAAAATTGGTGGACAGCTATATTTAGGTCTTTCCAGAAATGCTTAATTTGGTTTAAGTCAGGGCTCTGGCTGGGCCATTCAACAACAGTTGTTGTGAAGCCACTCCTTCATTATTTTAGCTGTGTGCTTAGGGTCGTTGTCTTGTAGGAAGGTAAACCTTGTGAAAAATGAAAGGGGGTCTGAATACTTTCCGTATCTACTATATTCATTCATTCATTCATTTCCTGTGTAACTGACAGCTGGATAAGAAGCGAGCTTGGGAGAATATTTGCCGAGAGAAACCCGATGTTGTTCAAGACCGAGAACATGAGAGGAACCTGCAGAGAGTCGCCACCAGGTCTGAAACGTCCCGCAGTGATGAGCATTTGATGAGCTGGTGTGTTATTTTCAGCTTGTGATGTTGTGTGATGGTTGATTTTAGAGGTGTGGTGCAGCTGTTCAACGCGCTCAAGAACCATCAGAAGAACGTGAATGAACGAATAAAGGAGGTCGGCGGCTCGGAGAGAAAGAAATCTAAGATTCTGTCCTCCGTCTCCAAGAAGGACTTCATCGATGTGCTCAGAGGAACAGACGTGGCTGTTAAGAAAGAGAAAGAGGTGAGATTTCTTGTCTTTGCTTGTGCACATACTAGGGGCTGGGCGATTCTTTCGATTTTTTTTTTTTTTTTTTTTTTTTTTTTCCGATTAATTCAAATTTACGTTTTAAGACGATTTCATTTTTTATTGAATCAAGGTATAGCAAAAAATTTTATAGTAATGTTAGATGCATTATAATTGCACAAATGCGCTTTGGTCCTCTCTCTGTATCTCGCTGATGTCTGGGTTTCACTCATGGTAGTAATGGACTTAACACACACACTTTTAATACTTTTGGTTTGATACGCTGTGATCCGCTCTCCCATGCAGCTCTAGCTGCCTGACGAGGGGATTTACATTCAGACAAATGCAACAAGTAAAATCCTACATGACTTCGCGCTTTAGTGGGTCACGTATGTGTGGATTGTCAAGACATAATAGACGCGGTGGAGAAAACTCTGCTGGCACGTGCCCAGAAGTGTTGCTGTAAAACAGTCAAGAGGAGAGGAAAAGTCACGCCAGCTGAGAGAGAGAGAAACGGAGTACTTTCATTCTCTCAATCGCAGTGAAATAGGGGCTTCTGCTGTAAGAGTCAGTGAAAAACTGATCCAGCAAACACAGAGGCAGTGAAATTGTCCACAGTTTCTGAGTTTTAAGTAGTTGGAGTGTTGTTAATACTTGCGCTCGCCTTCCTCACGTCAGAGCGCATATGAAATAATGACGTCAGTACACAATAACCGGTTATGAATATTACTGAACCGATACCGAATTGTCCGCGTCTGCATCGCGGTGCACCGAAAAAACTATTAATTTTGACACCCCTAATTTATTCAGAACAGAAGTATTTATTGTTTAATTCAAATTGCACGATATTTATTTTATTCAAATCTTCTGCAGCGATATTTAACTCGTAAATTTGTTTTACATTTATTTACACCTTGTTGACCAATTTATATATGGCCATAAAAAATGCAATGTTCCTTAACCAGATGGTTTTTCAAGTTATTTATAAAGAGAATGTTACTTCAGTCATGTTTTTGTAATGGTTTGAGTTGACTAGTTACACAATTAAAATAATCAAAGTCAAAATCATGAATCGGTCAAACTGTATTAAAAAAAAAAAGTTTTTTTTTTTTTTTGCCGTATCGCCCAGCCCTAGCACAAACTAATACCATTTTCTCTCTTTGTTTTCAATTGAGGCTTCGAGACGAAGAACCATGAGTCCATATTTTCACATTTTGAGTATTAAAGAGTTTTTACATTTGGATTGGGAATATTATATATTTTTATTTTATTTGAAGACAGACGACAGCAAAAGTTCCTCAGTTCTGAGGAGAGCACATTTTTCAGTGTCAGTATTAAAAATCTAAAGTTATTGTTGTGTATATTTCCCAAATGTGGAAGAACGGTATACAGTTGAAGTCAAATGATTAGCCCTCCTGTATTATTAGCGCCCCTGTTTCTTTTTTTTCAATAATTTCTGTTTAACCGAGAGAAGATTTTCAACACATTTCTAAGCATAACAGTTTTAATAACTCATTTCTAATAACTGAATTATTTTATCTTTGTCATGATGACAGTAAATAATAATTGACCAGATATTTTTCAAGACACTTCTATACAGCTTAAAGTGACATTTAAAGGCTTAACTGGGTTAATTATGTTAACTAGGCAGGTATTAATTAGGCAAGTCATTGTATCATGATGGTTTGTTCTGTTAATAATCTGAAAAAAATATAGCTTAAAGCATAAATACATGAAAAAAAAACCCATTAAAACTCTTTAGGAACGGTATAACTACATTTTTACGGTTTTAATGCTTAGAATTTTTTCAAACCGCGTTAAACCTTGAAACTAGTTATCATCCCATGCCGAGGTCTAATCATCATCTTAAATGTCTTTATATGAAATAGGGGTGTGAACCTACACTGGTCTCACGGTTTGGTTCAGTTATGCTTATCATGCCATCGATTCGGTTCAATTCGATATCTTGGTGCATTTACGATGCTTTCCATACATAATTAGATTTTTTCTTCACAACACAATATATTTTTTTATTAAAATCTTTAAATTTATTTATATATTTTTTTTTGTGATACAATTTTGTTCCTTATCACAGCAGTAAGACATATGAACTGTATCCTTAATTTGACCTGCTCAAAGAAAACACTCTTTCTGAATGAATCAAACAAAACTCCAACACGTGCACAGAAGACAGCAGGAGCATTTATAGCAAATAAACTAATGTCAATATTATCCCGCTTTTTGCGTGCTGACAGGCGAGGTCTAACACCGCTATTATTGGTCATTGTCTTCACCTGCTCAACAGAAAGGGCTGCGATTGGCTTTAGAAATGAAAGCGCTGTTCAACCGATGGCGAGACGAACAGCCGCGGATACAGTCTGTATGCTCATGATACACGGTTATCACAGGTAATCCATAATAGACACGCTCGTGTCTGGATCCACAAGTATCACTTTAACAGCCAAGAGGAGAGGAAAAGTTACCTCATGAACACGCCAGCAGGTCAAATGTCCAAAGTGAGAGAGAGAGAGAGAGCGAGGTAATGATGGAGTTTTACAGCATTTCTCCCAGTAGTCAAATAGCGGCTCGTGTGCTGTGCTGCCTTCAGTGTCAACGAAAGACAACTCAAGCAGTTGAGTTGTACATAATTATCTACCTTTTAGGTATTATGAGTGTATTATTTACTCGCCCTTGCCTCCTTCACCATAGTATTCTACTGCAACATCGCGCAAAGGAGATGAATGACGTCAGTACGTAATAACCGGTTATGATCTATTACTGAACCGATATCGAATTGTCCCTATCAGCATCACGGTGCACTGAAGAAAAAATTAATTTAGACACCCTTAAGAAATAGACAACATATTGCGACTCCATTATTAACGGCCCTCATTTTCATTTATCGCGCAATAAGTCAATATATCGACTATCGCGACAGGCCTAATTTAAACTTCTAACTATATCCATGAGTGCTCTGATTTTACTAAAACTGTTTTAGTAAATAATCAACGGTCATTTGATTATGATCAGTTTTATGCCTGTTGTGGAGTTTGAGATCCCTGCTGTAAACCTGATGAAGCAGTGTGCCAGGTCTGATTCCTCTAACTGGTTTTTCTGCTTGATCCAGATCAAAGCGGAGAAGTCGTCCTGGAGCGTGCTGAAGGATGATTTCATGATGGGCGCGTCCATGAAGGACTGGGATAAAGAGAGTGATGAAGATGGAGGAGGAGGAGAAGAGGACGAGAGAGAGCCTGCACAAGAGTACAGCAGCGAGTCAGACTGATGCGTCTCATGTTCAACATGGAGTGACTGAATACATTCAGGCCCTCAGAGAGAGAGAGAGGACTCCATTACCCAGAATGCTCTGAGGGTGAGTCATGTGGCACTGCAGCAGGGAGAGACTGTGGTGTTGGTCGGATCATGGGTCCATTTGTGTGCAGATCTGTTCTTTATTTCTGTATATAGTCATTTCTGTCTGTCTTTTGCTAAATAAATGATGTCCATGTCCTGATTTTTATTGATTCTTGATGTTCAAGATGAAGTGAGCAATGTTATGGGAAAGATCCAGATATTCTGTTATACACCATTTTGAGGGATGTAAACAAATACAATTATTTCCTGACGTATTTCCTGTTTCACATTTTCAATGTCTATAGCACGGTTTTTCAAAGTCTAAGACAGTGGGCCTCCCTTTTGACACAACTTATCCATTGGCGCCCCCCTCCTCCCAAACACAAACACACACACACACACACACACACACATATATATATATATATATATATATATATATATATATATATATATATATATATATATATATACATTATATATAAAGACACAGACAGATGTCAGACTGTTAACTCACTTTTATCATCATTTGCATGAATTATTTACAGAGTAATAACAAGTATTTTAATATAACGTTTTTAAAACTAGGATGATGGTTCAATATGAATAGAACAGATCCAAGAACTGTCCATCCCAGTCAAAACAGTTGAAGTTTAGCGGGTCTCATGCTGTCATTAGCCAAAATATCTTGACAAACCACACATAAAGGTCGTGGATCATCAGCTGGTCCTGTCCACGTAAATCCTAAACTCAAATACTGATCATCATATCGTCGTCTTTTGGGTTTAAGCCCTGAACTTGAAGGCTTTGAATCGGGGGTCTCAGAAACCGACCCATTGTATTAGCAGGCATATACCTGTATTGGCAGGCTTGCCAAACAGAAGCGAATTCACAGCTATGGCCTTCTGGGTAAAAAAGGTTTTCTTATTATTGACATATTATTTTTTTTAGCTTTGTTTAATTAAAACGTTTAAATATAATAAAAATACATATAATAATTAAACTTAATAATTATATTTTTATTATATAATATTTTTCCCCGCGCCTCCCTTGACATGCTCTGGCGCCCCCCAGGGGAGGCGCGCCTCACACTTTGAAAACCCCTGGTCTATAGCATCCGAGAATCCAAACAGAGACGCATATTGATAAATAAATTTATGAGAGCTGTTTTAACATTAAGTTGTGATTGAATTGCCTCTTTTTACTGTTATGAAATAGTTTGATAAGCAGGAAATGTTCATGGGCCAATGATATTACCACATTGAAATGGTCCACAGCTGAGGTCACCAATCTTGTTCCTGGAGGGCCGGTGTCCCTGCAGGGTTTAGCTCCAAATTGCCTCAACACACCTGCCTGGGTGTTTCAAGTATACCTAGTAAGAGCTTGATTAGCTTGTTCAGGTGCATTTGGTTAGGGTTGGAGCTAAAATCTGCTGGACAACGGCCCTCCAGGAACAAGTTTGGTGACCACTGGTCACCAAACTTGTCACCAATCATTCACCAGTCACTCATTTAATTCTTTATTTGAGTTCTGGATTAGTTTTTTTAGTTGTTTTGCTTTGTTTTACAGTTGTTTTACATTAGTTTACTCAAGTTGCTTTCTAAAGGCTGATTTATACTTCTGCGTCAAACGCTGGTGTGTGCTACGGCGCTGATGCATAGCCCTTTGCCGTGGCCGTCGGCATCAAAAAATGTAACTACACGTTGCAGCAACACGTAGCGCAAGCTCTGTGATTGGTCTGTTTGGTAGCGCTGATGAGTCTGGGCGGGACCGAGAGCCGCGCGAGCAGCGGTAGCCCAATGGAGAGATTGTTTACAAGTGTGGAGTCCCGTGAAGGAGCTCCGGATGGAAAGTTTTGTTTTGTGTTTACCTCATAGTTAAAGTTGTTGCACGTCCGCCGGTTCCTGCCTCAAAATGAGCGAGTTTGAGCCACTTGTACATCCCGGAAGTGTTCAGGAAAAGCAAAACGGCTGCGGAGAAACTCGACACAGAGGAACATTTACACCTCACTGCCCACTAGCGTTTCAGAAGTGTTAATGCAGACCGACAGAGACAGCGCACAGAAGTATAAATGCACAGCCAGGCGCGTTGCATGCACCTTGGGTTACGCCGATCACTTGACGCAGAAGTATAAACCAGGCTTAACGCTCTTCAGTCTTTTAACACTCCTTTTGTTCAACAGAAGAAAAAAATTTAGGTTTGGATCAAGTGAAGGTGATGGAATTTATATTTTTGGCTGAACTGTCCCTTTAAGATCTGTTTAAGGGTGGGTATATGAAAAAAGTATTTGTCTGTGTGTCTATTTATCTAGAAAACGCATCAGAATTATCAGCCCCCCTGTAGATTTTTCCCCCAATTTCTGTTTAACGAAGAGATTAATGCATTTCTCAACAGAAGAGTTTGTTCTGTAGATAATTGAAGAAAATATAGCCTAAAGTGCCTTATAGTTATGGCCTTAAATTATTTTATTATTATATTTTTAACTGCATTATTAGAGGTATAACGAATCACGGTTGATCTGTGTTTTGTACAGATCACAACACAGTTCGGAAAGCATGTGACCCGCGAGTACTATTTTTGAGGTTTTAACAGATTTGTGTGTGTTGAGCATCACTGAAGACAACATTAGCAGCTATTAGCTTTAACTGTTAGGTAAACTGGATAATTTTGAGCTTTTGTCAGCTAATTTCATCTTCCGGGTTTAAAATGATTTTTGGGGCGGGATCAAAATCAGCGTCGGGAGCGCAAAACTATTGGTGGAGTGATGACGCTTCAGTTTCTCATTATTATTCATAGTGGAGTTTTCTTATCCAATGAGAAGAGCCGGCTTCTTAATTATTCACGACTGCACGTGCTTTCCGAAGGCAAGGCAGACCTGCCAGTGCCAAGCTGTGAGATCCTACCTTGATCACTGGGTGAAACCGTGTCCATGGACCCACAGCATGCAGTATTTAGCTGTTCATGAAGGCTCGTATGTGTTCCATGATCCACGGGGTTTGTTGCATGTTCTTCTCCGAGATGCTGTCAGGGCCGGTACAGCAAAGCTGTTTGTGTCCAGCAAGCATTTTTGTCGGGAGAGCAGTATGAGAATTGGAGAATGGCGGACGCTGTCTTTTATCAGGAGTTCGTTCACATTCAGACACATCGCCGTGCTGCTGTGTTCGCCTAAATCCTCCAGATTACCAGCAGGGCTGATAGTTAAAACAGACAGGGCAAGAGACCTGCTGCACTGAGTCTGCATTCAGACCTATGATTCAGACCCGGGGATTGAGGAAGTCCTAGTTTAAAGTGTTTATATGAACACGATTATCTTTATAATGATATAAATTGTGGTTATCTGTGTATGAAATAAGGAATAACAAATGTAGCAGGGCATTAAATTACTGCATTTCTTTGCTTTTGAACTTTGTAAACTATAAACTAATGCGTCGTCTCACGGTTTGTGTCTCATTTTGTGCGCTAACTGACAACAGTTGTCCTCTCCCCTCCTTCTCCCCTGCTCTGCTGGCCACGGCCACTCCTGCCTGATCGTGGAGCTCCACGTCCATTAGGATGCTTTTTTAATTTTTAATTTTTTTATTATTCTGTGGTAGACCTGAACCAAAAGTGGGGGTGTTATGACCCTTTAATAACTTTTTTTGAACTTGTAGGTTAATCTAACATTTATAACCATTGCAGAGAGAGATCGCCTCCCGCGTCATTCAAATCACATATGAAAGCATTTTGGCTTCGCTGTAAAATACAGTGATGACAGAAAAAGTTGTGGCGGGACCTAAATGCTCATTTAGATTATTGCGTTAGGTAGTGTTTTCTGTGACTGATTGTTTCGCCTGCATTAATGCATTCAGTGTAAAGCTGCACAATTAAACATTAAAGGATCGTGATCTCAAATCAAACCTGCGCAACATGAATGATGGTGATTTGCATGATTATTAATCCGTCAAAGTGCTGCATTCAAATCTGCGTTTGATCGAGAGATTGTTTTGAGACTTTTTCCATTTAGTTACGAATAATCAAATAACACAGAAGTATTTGGAGAACCGTTTATAGTTCTGATATAAACACTGATGTTAACAGTAACGCCCTATTCACACAGGGTGTCAGCGTCAACTCTTCCTGTTCACTTTGAATGGGTGACGTGACGTCAGGCTTTGCCGAACTGCAGAAGTTGGGATTTCTCAATTTTTCAAGCGCCAACGGATGCGTCAGCCAATAAGATGGTTTTATGCAAATACCCTAGCTCAGACAGTAGCTGATTGCAGACTAGTTTTATTGGCTGACGCTGCTATGAACTTCAGACACGCCCTCTGTCAAGCGTTGATGCTGAAGCCCTGTGTGAATGCACGGTAAAGATTAAAATCAGCGTTTAATGGAACTTGGTTAATGTTGTAGCAATTATATTGTGTAAACAGTGTGTGGCGACAAACCACCAACAAAAAGATGTCACTGAATAGGTTTTCAATAATCCACCAATAATAAAACATGAAGTTTTGTGTGAATTGTTGAATTAATAATTGAAAATAATTGCTGTAGGATTTCTCTGTTTAGCATTATCAGCAACAGTTGCTAAAATTTTTTTTCATATTGACTATTTTCCTTTTTTTTTTTTTTTCCAGGTTCTTGATTTTTAATAAAATTACAGGTTCTCAGTTCTGTTTGTTAAACTGATGCGTTTTGCTGTAATATGTCTGCATAAATGAAAAAGCAAACATGTGTCTTTTTTTTTTTTGCTGATCCGAAAAATGGTCCGTTCGATGACTCAAACCATAGTGTGATCCGTTACACCACTAACTTTTATTCTAGCGGAAGTAAAATTGTCACAGGAGGGCTAATAATTTTGACTAATTGCTGTAATGAGTTTTTATTTTAAGATGTAAATAATAATTTAAAAGCAAATGTGTTCAGGAAATAAAGGAGCATTTATTGCACAGTCTGAAAAGATGCATTCAGTACACTGAATATTATTACAAAATGACTTATCCCATTATAAAACTAATATTCCATAATTGATGCAGGAAAGAATATCATTTCCCTCGATAGAAATGTAAAAAAAATCCTTGATAATTGACCACCGGATTGGGATCAGTGATCATGAGTTGGTAAATTGATCCAGATATTCCAACATTGAGGACCTATTATGCTTCTTTATACAAGTTTCAGCCCAAAATACCACACAAATGTTATAAAACTCTAAAACTGCCCCATTTTAGGCTTTGATCCGTATTGTGTAATTTTGGTGACTTACTTTAAATGCAAATGAGACTGTGCTCTTTACAAAAGAGGGTGGAGCTACAAATGCCTGTGTGTCAGCATAGTGGCAGATTCAAAATGGGACTACTATTATCTCTAAGGGCGACAGTCTACAGTGATCATTTGTGCGTCCTAAAACTGTTTATTATCCTTTTAGTCATTGACTAAACTCCAATGGGGACGGCTGCTTCTCACTCAGGGCTGTTTCTGCTATTGAGGGAGAAATCGTCACTAATGGGCGGGGCTTTTTCACAAGGGAGAATGTCAATCAAGAGTGTTTCTGCACACTGTTTATCAAGTGTCCTTATAAAAAATGAAACACATTTTCCACATTAGAGGCTGACTACATTCACACTGTTGCCACAAAACTGTATTAAATCCGCTTATAAAAGTGTGTGTGCATAATAGGTCCCCTTTAAAAGCTGGAGATTCATTTCTCGCATAATAGAACCTTATGATGTTCTCCATCTCTTTTAACTACAGCCACAGATGACTGGAACACACACACACACACACACACACACACACACACACACACACACTCACACACTCACACACACACCCCCTCTGCTCAGACCAGTATCAAAGGTATTGACCTTATTGTAAAATGCGGAAGTGCACCTGTTTTCGCGATTGTCTTAGAACTTCCGTTTCAGTCGCATATGGGAGAAATGACTAGGAATAATAAACGGCAAATAACGGTCAAACTATTTGCTCTACAAACAAATGTTTGCATGACCATACAGACCAAGTAGAATAATACAACAAGGAAATATCAGTTTGCAACATCAAACAGCGAAACGAGCAGTTTTTAATGTCTAAAAATGAATGGAAGTGAATGAGACCGGAAGTCTCGTGCCAAAAAGATTCAAATGGCAGCGCCCACTCGTCGGCGGAGAATAAGGCCAATACATAAGGCTTCACATTCACAATTGCTTCACAAGACACTAAAACCTCCACCATCCATCAGCATTGTAGAAGATACAACTAAATAGTCGACAAGGACTGCAGTGGCACCAATAATATTGAGATCACTTTGCTTTGGCCCACAATGCAAAACAGCACAATAATAAATAAAAGTTCTTCACTTCAGATTCATTTTTTATATATATTTATAAAGAAAAGATGAACGTTGCCCTGCCAGAGAGCAACTGACCCCTCGACACATTATACTAAATAAATATACTCTTGACCAGAAGTGTCCAAACTCAGTCCTGGAGAGCTGCATGTTTTAGTTCCAACCCAGATTAAAGGTATACTGAAACTTCCAGGCAAGTGTGTTGAGTGGTTGAAGCTTAACTATGCAGGACACCGGCCCTCCAGGACCGAGTTTGGACATCACTGATCTAAATAAAACACAATGAACAAAAAATAAAATCAGTCAAAGCTGTAAGAGTTCTGAAAATAAAGCAATCGACTCAATCTAAGGGGATAGTTCAGCCAAAATTGAACATTTTCTAAAACCTTCATGAAATTCCTTCTTCCGTTGAGGACAAAAGGAAGATATTCTGAAGAATGTTGGGGAAAAGCAGCCAATGGCATGCATAACAGAAACAAAAATACTATGGAAGTCAAAAGCTGATCTTTTCTCCCAGAATTCCTTTGTGTTTAACAGTAGAAACTGCAGGTTTAGAATAAATGGGGGACGAGTAAAAAATCCTGAGTCAACTTTCCCTGTAATATGCAGTGTAACTCTCAAAGGCATCTGCATGGTGTGAGGTCACGCTCATTGAGAAATATCTCACCGTAAACGACAACAAAACCTGTAACTGATTGGAAATGTGCGTCTTATACGGTTGAGAATACAAATGTGTATCCAAAAGACTGATCACATCAGAACCAGCAAACCCAACATGTCCTCTCAAAGGAAAAAAAATGTGTGGAAAATATTCAGAAACTGTCAAACTCCCAATTTCCCACTACTGAGAATCTCTCTCACACACACACTCTATACGAGTGTCTCTTTGGTGCAGCGTGTGTGTGTTGAGCTCAGCGATGGTCAGGATCCTCCAGCAGTCCATATCTGCCTTCAAGTATTTGAACTGTAGCAGAGAGAGCGCTGCAGGAGAGAGAAACACAATAGATTAACCAAGATGGCTGACCAACAGCTAGATTATAAGTAGGGCCGCATGATATTTAACTTAAACATACAGTTCAGCACTCAGTCACACTGCTAGCGATTGAAGATTATGCAAGTTTGGCAAGCTGGACACATTCTGTACTGTACAGGGGTCCGTTCTTCGTACCTCGCTTAAATGATCTAAGATGATTTGGCAGATCAAGGATCTTTTAATCTTGATAACTGATCTCTCGCTAATTTGGTTCTTCAAACAAGTTCGCGAATCAGATTAGAATGTCTGGATAAACTGATCTGAGATCGCTGCGTGTGTATTGAAGGACAGATCTATCAATCCTCGAAATCATGATCAGCAATGCAACGATTGGCTGACGGCACAGCAGCGTAATGACATCATCTGATTAATATTCAATTATCCATGTGAGCAAAATTACATCAAATTAGCAGTAAACTGTTTGTTAAATATGACACGCAATAACCTTCCACATTTGTTGTGAGCTGCAGGCTTTACACTTTCATGTGTCAAGAGTATTCATCATGTATTTCAAATGCGAATCAATGTATTTAGTTCTACATTTAGAAAAGATTTTCTTTATTATTGTAGCCGTTTTTTTTAATCGGTGTAAAGAATAACTGGATGTTTACAAAAGCATTTTCATATTGGTAAAGGCGTCTGCAACTATTGTGAAGCATCAAATCACTGGCATATTAACTATCAAAACATGTTCATGACTGCATAAATGTATTATTGCTTTAAAAAAAGTCACATATTCTGCATTTCTATAATACACAATTTGTACTAAGCGATCTAAAAAGTTCATATCAATAAGTTTTCTCTTTGCACCACCAGGTGGCAGTCTTTGTACTTTCATTTCGAGGGTGCAGATTGCATTCGTTTTATTAATATGTATAACTTTATTTATTTTATTAATAACTATAACTTGTGTGTATATATATATATATATATATATATATATATATATATATATATATATATATATATATATATAGTTTAAAAAATATTTACTCTTTTCCCAAGTGTATATAACTACTACTGTAAGAAAATATCAGAATTCGGAACACTTTCTGTATATCTTTGCTTGAACTGACCCGATCTAATCCTGTTTATATGAATTGAACCTGCTCCCGATCAGGTTTGAGCTAACAGAACTGTTGCTATGACAACAACTCTCGGATCAGCTTTGAAGAACGAAACGATCCTGGATCGTGTCAAATCGTCAATATCCAAATCCAGCTAACTGAGTAATCCACGTACGAAGAACGGACCCCAGGAATCACGGAGGACTTTGATTGACAACAACCTTCAGCCAATCAGGACTCAGAATTCAATATGCTAATCATGATGCAGAACACAGTGGGCGTTGTAGAAATGAGCATCTGAAATTGCACAGAAAAAAATCCGCTAAACTGCGAGGCGAAAAGTGAACCGCGTTATAGTGAGGGAGCGCTGTACTATAGTTACAGGTTTTCAGCTTTCTTCAAACTATCTTCCTTTGTGTTCAACTGTTTTTGTTTTGGGTGAACTGTCCCTTTAAACTGCATTTATAAAAGTTGGAAAGCACCACTGAAATGGAGAAAAGTCCTGCAATATTTCCCTAAACTTCTGGAAATAAACTAATCCATGAGCAGTTACTCACCATCCCGGTCTGATGATTCGGTATCTGCCACACACAGACAGATCCACAACTGTTGATCCCAAGCGGCTCTTATCTTCAATCGGGCCCCCGTCCACAACAACGGCCAGACGGGGCCACAAATCCTCAAACTCCTGCAGAAAACAAATGACCACGTCAAACAGAATACACATAAAAATAGCTGGATGCAAACATGGCTATTGTGCGGTATGGTGTGTGTTACTCACGTTAGCGGCGACAGTGCTGGATTGAGTGCTGACGTTAGCGCTGGTGAGAGCTAGCGGTGTGTCGCACATCTGACAGAGACGCCTCATGAACGGGTGGTCTGGAATACGGACCCCTATGAGCTACAACACACACATTAATAAATGATACATGCTAACAAACAGCAACTGAGGACAATTACCATGAGCACAATAAAAAAAGCATTAGATCACCTCATACTGAACAGTTACTTTGATGCAATAAAATACTACTTGGTCTCTAATTTTAATTATAGTATTTTTATCCAATTTCCAAATTATGCATCTTTGCAAATATTTTTGAAAAACTAATCAGCAATCAACTTAACCCGTTACTTGACACACATAACTTACTATCAAATTAGCCATTTTTAGAATTATTGCACTGCTCTTTTTCTTGATCTTCAAAAGGCATTTGATATGGTTGATCACACTTTTAATGAACTACTTAACATAGATTGGTATGTCAAACCAAGCTACCACTTGGTTTGCTAATTATGTCCAACAGAACTCAGTGCGTCCATATGGCCGGCCTGACTTCTTTATCTTTAGAGGTGCCCAAAGGAGTGCCGCAGAGATCAGTATTAGAAATATTTTCCATTTACATTGATAACTTGTGTAACAACCTTCCAAATGCCTCTTATCATCTGTACGCCGATGATCGAGTGATTTATTGTTGCTCTTCAAATTTTTACAGTCTGCTTTTAATATTGTTGCTCGGCATCAGGATCTAAATGTAGACAAATCTAAATGAATGACTTTTACAAATCACAAATGTTTTCTTATAGCTGATAAAATAGCTAAAAATGTTTTTAAGTTGTTGTTTTTGTATGAAAAATGTGTTGCATCTTTCCCAAAAAGACTGATGGCTGCATTAGGTTAAAAGGGGGCTTCTACTAAATACTGAGCAAAGAGTCTAAATATTTAGGACTATGTGACATTTAAGTTTTTTATTTTTAATAAATCTGTAAAAATGTCAACAATTCTGTTTTTCCTGTCAATATGGGTTGCTGTGTGTACATTAACAAGGGAAACAAATGAACTTAAATGGCTTTAGCAAAAGGCTGTAATAAAACAACGAGGGAAAGATTAAAGTGGGTCTGAATACTTTCCGTATCCACTGTATCATAAGAATTATCATTATCACAGATTTCTCCCAGGATCGTGCAGCCATAGTTTTAAAGCAGACTTATTTTCAATGTGCTGACCCACATACTAAATGACTTCAGGTGTTGATGACAAATTTAAAATGCGAAAATGTACAAAACTATCATCAATCGATATTTTTTTAACTATGACATGCACATTTTAATAGACAGTTTTCAAGTTTACCATAATTGCTCGTCATTTAAATAAACAGACAATGATTGAAACTAACCTTGGTAAAAGGATTGAGATCTCCGTTTAGCGTGGCGGATCTTTCTAGAACGAGTGTAACAGGTCCGGGAAGCAGATCTCTGAGCAGCCTGTCCTTCACAGACACTTTACAGTACCTGAAAACATTCAGAACGCACCCTTAATGTCACAGCATTATAAAAATAAAGAAACTTACATACAGTTAAAGACAAACTTATTATCCTACTCGTGATTATTTTTCAGATACTTCCCAAATAAGGGTAAAAATAGCAATAGAATACTTTTTTATTACAGTATTTGCTGGAATATTTTTTTAAATATATTTAAGTGACCAAAATGTATTTTTTTTTTAAATAAATAATGTAATATTATCATATTAATAAAACAATATCATCTCCCTTAAAGAGATAGTTCACCCAAAAACTTCACCAGTTGGGAGTTTTGTCCTCTTGAACACAAAGATATTTTAAAGAAAGCTGGAAACCTGTAACTATTGACTTCCATAGTATTTGTTTTTCCTACTATGGAAGTCGATGGTTACAGGTTTTCAGCATTCTTCAAAATATCTTCTTGTGTGTTCAACAGTAGAAAGAAACTCATAAAGGTTTGGAACCTCTTGAGGTTGAGTAAATAAATAGTAAATGTTCATTTTGGAGTGAACTCTCTCTTTAAGAAGTTATTTTTTCCCCGACTGGCTACAGAATAAACCACTGTCATCCAATGACTTGCCCAGTTAACCTAATTAACCTTTAAATCACACTTTAAGCTGAATACTAGCATCTTGCAAAATTTATACATCATCATTATTTCTAATGATTCAACAGACTAGAGTGCACTTTTTTAATGTTACAGACTACCGAACAGACACTTTAGTAAGAGTCAATGAAAAAGCTGTGAATGAACACACACTTGTATATGTCGTGGATTTCTCCGACACAGATGGCCAGGGGTTTGTCTCCATTCCTGCCCTTGATGTCGTAGACTCTTCTAATGGCCTCAGAGTTTTGCGCCACACAGGCCAGGCCGTAGATGGTGTCGGTGGGCACTGCCACCACCTGACCCGCCTTCAGAGCATTCACTGTACAGCTCAGGATCTCCGTCCACTCTGTGAACACAGCAAGCACAGCTGTGAAACTACGGGCCTTTTCACGCCTTGAGGCTGAAATGTGGCAAATTAGTTACTTATTAATAGGGCTGCACAATATATCATTTGCGCATCGATATTACAATGTGAATTCGCAGAAGTCAAATCGTAGAATTAGATTGTCTATTAAAGATTAAAAGATTAATAAATATATACAAGATGTTATTAAATAATCTAGACAATGATTATCATGTTAAGCTTTTTTCGATTTCTGTTCCTGGATACTGTCAGACTCTTCAGAAAATCATAAAGTAAGGGCCTACTCACACTATGCCATCCGTACCGTGCCCAGGCCCGTTTCCCGGATCGTTTGAGAAGGTTTATTTCACTTTTATCTTTGCTCTGTCGTATTTATATATGCTTGTAATTTCTTATAATTTATGCAAATGCACTGCATAAAAAAAGACTTGATCTTCCCAACTAGGGCTGGGCAATTAATCGAAATCGACATTCAGAAACAATAATCAATCTAATTTTTCCAGGTTGATTACTTTAATTACCTATGCCGTTATTTCAATGACAAATGGAGAAATGTGGTTAGCGCAATATTACAAGTCGAGATCGTATTTACGTGCAATACTTTTTGCTTGCACGCCGATTTCCTCTGCTTGTGCATAAAACCTCTTGCACACCCCTCAAATATTCGCTGCTCAAGCGCAGATCTTCTTGTGCGCTCTCAAATAAACGCTGATGAAGTGCGATTTTAGTGCGTTTATGTAACAAGCATGTCTCCAACATTTATTAGATTTGCTAGGAATATTTATGAATGTCTCCAATAGACCTACAGAGCGGCATTAATGCGTCCTGAAGTAAAGTGAAACGGCAATAAAAGAGTGATTATATGCAGAGCCATAGACCTTTATATATAAATAAAGTATAATTATGGAAACTGTGCGGGCCTCAAGCATCACGCACCAGTCAGTCAGTCAACCTCAAGGGGTTTAACAAATAGCGCACATCACTACTGCAGTTACAGAAAAGTTTGCGTTGTTATAATTCACTTACCTTTTAATAAGTTTTGGTGCGATTATAATCCGCTAATAACAGCAACAACAACAATGACTGAATGTTTTGAATGGGAAGCTGTAATGTAGCTGTGGAGGGATGCATTTTGGTGTGGCGCCTCGCCATGAAAGAATGCATGTAGCGGAAACCATAATATATAATAAAATATTCAAACAAACAACCCTGTTGCAAAGCGCATTTTAGGCAATGTGTGTTTAATTTCAGTTAAAATATCCGAATTAAAAACCAACTTTACCTCTATGGCAGCCAACATCTATTATATTGGTAAAGTTGGTTTTATATAGGGGTATTCAGACATTCTCCTTAAAAATATAATTTCAGAAAAGTCTTCTGTGCGAATTCTAAATAGAAAAATCATATTAGCAGCAAATGACTATCAAACTACAACATAGTGTAATACATAGAGTTAATGTTGTTTAGAAGTCATACTTGCATGCTAATTCCGTTAGAATATTCAAAATAACATGATAAACAAACAATATAGAGACTGCTCAATGAACGAATGTGCGAATGTAAAACCAACTTTACTCCTAACGTTGTATGTCTATTAAAGTCAAATTTACAGTTGATTTCTATTGAGGCAAAGTTGGTTTAATATTTGAACATTCATTACTTTTAACATTTTCAATATTGTTTATCTTGCTAATTTGACTATTGGCTCTGAAATTCGCAAAACAACATTACCACTATTTAATTGACTTAACGTTAATTTACAGTGTACTTTTTTTTTAGTCATCGGCTGCTAATATGATTCCCCTATTTTAAATTTGCAAATAATTATTTTTTTAAATTATATTATTTAGGATAAAGTCAGAAAAATAATGAATAATAATAAAAGCAACTTTACCTCAATGTGATTTCTGACCAAATGCTCAAAGTACCATGGTAAACAATACGGTGTAACGGGTGTTCACTGTTCAAAAATGAACAAATGTGCGAATATAAACCACCTTTACCTCAATACAATTCAATTTTCATCTTTTGCAACGTACTGTACTTCTCGTAATTTCTATAGTTACATTAAAAACGTTAATAAAACACATTAATATCGACATTTTTCTAACGCATCTTTTTTAATGAGCACACAGCGCCACATACTGGTCTGGCGCGTATTTACGTGACATGGTTTTTCAGTAGATTTCTTAAGACGTCGTTAAGTTTTCGAAAAAAAAGCCAGGGGAAAGTCTTATATGTAAAACTTTATCTTCATGTTGTAAGTCTTATTTAACAAGCATCACTGGATGTGTCTTACCCGGCTGATGTAACGTCAGGTCATCAGAGAAATTAGATGAAATCCGCAGGACTCTCGTCTTCAGCTCTTTACACATTATATCGCGTTTAAACGACTTGTATCTGGTGCTCGAACAAACTCCTAAACGAAGGCTGGCAGCACGAAAACACCTGAAAAACATAAACAGCTCGGCTCAAGAGCGGTACACAACATGCTTTCAGACAGCTGCCGGAAGCCACGTTTGGCAGAAATGGGAGTCGATTCCAAAGAGTCGATTCTAATAGTTCTAGAATCAGAGTCGATTCCGGTACAGGAATCGACTCTTTCCCTATGTCTCACACTTTTCTCTTTCAGGATGCATATTTTAGACTTTTTTATCATACATAACTTTTTACCTGCAAGTAAAACTATAAAGGTTGATATTAATGTAAATGTATTAGCGCTTTATTTTTCATTAGACTAGATATGTTCATATGAACATCAATACATGTAGATAGGTTATGTTTGTTATTATGTCTTTTTATGTTATTTTTCATCTTTAACACTGTTTTATCATATTACAGTATATGTTTAGAGACATCACCTATTTTCCAGATCCTGTGTTTTGGTGCAAATAATGTGGAAGAATCACTTCCAACGGTAACAGTAGTGAATCAGAGTCGACTCCTTAAAAACAGGAATCGAACGCTCCTATCTGACAGCTCCTCCTCTTCTTCTTCTAAATCTACTTCTTGTTTTACGCAGAGTTCTAGATGCACTACTGCCATCTATCTTCACCAATAAACCTTACTGACACAATTTACAATCTGAAAGATGGCCTGATATCCATTTTTACTTTGTAAAAATGATAAATGCTGAACATACGTGTCTTCTTTAAGAAGCAGCATTTGTGAAAATGCGCATATTATATCTTGATTTCATATATTCCAGAGTCCCCTTGATTGTTTTCCTCTTCTGACTATGCTGTATGGAGGAAGAAACTTTCAGTTCAGATTCAATTCACATGGATAAAATCTATAAAAATAATATTGCACTATAGGTCGGACAGATTGCATTAGTATGTTTTTCTTTTTCATTCTTTTATAGCCTGTTTTAACTCATTTTAATCTGTTTTTAATCATTTTTATTGTCTGTTTTTTATGTTCTTAAACTTGTCTTTTTTATTCTTGTTTATGTAAAACACTTTGAATTGCCACTGTGTATGAAATGTGCTATATAAATAAACTTGCCTTGCCTAATATCTATAAATCTGCGTAGGGACTCCAAGTGTGCACGGTCCCCTGTGCCCATAATGCCAATTGGTTAATTCGTCTCTGTGGATATATATTGTACATGTTACTTAATATGTACATTTGAGCACAATTTTTAAACTTTAATCTTAAATTCAGTATTTGCTTGCATTCATTGTGTGGTCTTTCATTAAAAAAAGGATGTGAGATTTTACATACACACTTGAAAGTTTGGAAACAGTAAAGCCAATTCTGCTCACCAAGACTGCATTCATTTGATGAAAAATCTGCAGCAAAAATAATTAAATTGTGAAATACTTTTTACAATTTTAACTAATTTAAAATGTGATTTGCTGTCTTTTTTTCCATTAGAAATAAGGAACATTTAAAACACATTGCAATACATTTATAATGTGAAAAAGATTGCAAATAAAAGCTATTATTTTGAACTGGCTTATTATCAAATAGGCGGTTTTATTCTGCTGTGGCGACCCCAGATTAATATAGGGGTAAAGTTGGTTTTATATTCGCACATTTGTTCATTTAGCAGTCTCTATATTGTTTGTTTATCATGCTACTTTGAATATTCGATCGGAATTAGCATGCAGGTATGACTTCTAAACAACATTAACACTATCTAATTCACTGTGAACACTGTTGTACTTTGATCGTCATTTGCTGCTAATATGATTTCCCAATTTAGAATTTGCAAATACTTTTTTGAAATTATATTATTAAAGAGAATATCTGAATATCCCAATATAAAACCAACTTTTCCTCTATCAGATTATTAAGGGACTAAGCAGAAAAGAAAATGAATGAATGAATGATCAAATAATTCTAAAAGCAAATGTATCACAGTTTCCATGATACTATGCTGGAAGACAAAAATTCAGCAGATAGTTGTAGGAAATAGTTAATGATGTTGCACTAATTATAACTGATCATAATAGAACAGCAAATCATCATATTATAAAGATTACCGAAGGATCATTTGACACTGATGTAATGATGAGGACAATTCAGCTTTAAATCACAGGAATAAATTACATTTGAAACTGCATCCAATAAGAAAACAATTGTGTACAATTTTAATAATATTTCAGCAATTGTTACTGTATTTTCCATCAAATAAATGCTGCTTTTCTAAAATACAAAAATTGTATTTTTTCTGTTTTAACCTTAAATACTACACACATTTTAATAAGCAATGTAAATATTTGAAAGAATATTAATAAACTAGAATTATTGCATGACAAATATTTAGCACCAAAAAGATCCTCTAACAATATTAAATGCAACTAAAGTATATAGTAATTTAATTGTAAATTAGTTGAAAAAGCTGCATGATCACAGTGTAAGCAAGCAAAACCCGAGGCTTAAATAATAGAGGTAAATATTAAAATTGTATAATAATATAAAATTGGTTTTATATTTGGATATTCAGACATTCTCCTTAATAATATCATTTTAGAAAAGTCTTCTGTGCAAATTGTAAATAGGGAAATCATATTAGCGGGAAATGACTATTAAAGTACAACAGTGTTCACAGTGAATTAGATAGTGTTAATGTTGCTTTAAAGTCATACTTGCATGCTAATCCGATCGACTATTCTAAGAAACATGATAAACAATATAGAGACTGCTAAATAAACGAATGTGCGAATATAAAACCAACTTTACCTCTATGCTTAAATATAAGAAAACCACATTAATGTCGCCTCTGCCACTAAATTGACGCAATAACCAAAGCATGCTGTATTTAACGTTGTAAAGCTCAATGGATAATTTTTGTGTGTAAATTTATCTTCATGTTATGTGTAATATTCAAATACTTACAATAATAAAAAAAATAAAATAAAAAAAAACAAGATTTAATATGTAGCGCTTCGAGGATCACGTGACCGTATGGGCTGTGACGCCGGCGAGATCAAACAGGTTTGACTCGCTTTAACCGAAGCTATTTCCCATATTAAATGCGCTTAAATGAGATTAATTGTTTGAATTTTTAGTATTAAAACTTAACTTGTTATCCGAGACTTTATTTTTTATCGCAAGGCTGAAAGCGTTGTCTATGCTGTCTACCCGTCGTCTTCTCTCGACGCGCTCTCGCTATCAAAGCATGTTGACAGCACTTCAAAATAAAAGCTCCTTCAAAACTGCAGCTTAAACAAATAAACTAAAATTCACGGAGATATTTTAGTCTCGCAGGATCAACAAAATTAAGAGTGAATCATCCAGGTGTATCATGTTAACACCTATTAATCACGCAATTAGGACTAATGATAACCGATATATTTTAGACCGTTCTTCTTTACAAGTAAAACTAAAATGGCGTCAGCTGGAGGTAAGATTTGTGTATTTGTGTGTGTGGTTAATGAATAACGTTAATATTTCTCATAAATGTTCGCACTCAGAAAACACTGGTGGTACAACGGAGTCTTCAACTCAAGTAAACCGTATTTTTTTTGTCTTGACTATTAAAATAGTTTATTAAATGCAATAATAAATGTAACTTTTAACAGAGTCCTTCTGTGAGTCATCTGGAGGATCTTGATGGGCGGATCTCCGAAAGAGAAGAGCAGATGGAGCTCTGCACTATGATCCTGAACGACCTGCTGGAAATTCAGAAAATAGTTGCTGTATGTTGTTCATTTTATACATTTATTTGATGATTTTAAAATGTATATTTGGTGTTTGCAACGTGACTAATTTAAATATTCATTCTTGTAGAAAAGAGGACTTGAAAATACAACATTTAAACCAGATAACTGAGCTGCTTGTTAAATTATGATCTGAAACTTCTGCGTATGAATAAAGTCTTGAAATGAATTCTTGATATTAATGTGTTTGTATTGAATCGTTTCTTTTTGAAACCCCCATGTCTTTTAAAATATGACTATTTCACCTTCTTAGTTTCAATTAAGTTTCTATGCTAGCCTGCTGGCAGCCGCCATTTTAGTACAGGGTAGTGCTCATTTGAATGAATGTGTGACCAAGGTGCAGTGGAGGACTGGTCATCTAGTACCAGAGATATATACAGATTTATATCACCGAGTTTTCCCACGGTGGTCAGTATGCAAATAGTTTTGTATGTTACAAACTTTTGTGCTCAACGGTTAGTGATGATAATACAGTCTCTTACTGCACTGATCATAAGGCAAAACAGCACCAACTCGCACTAAATACTAGGCTTATGCTATTTTTGTGTAACAAAATAAGCAAACTATGTAAATTCAATATGATAAGACGCTGAGGCCGGAAATGTTTATTATTGTCGGCTAAGTGAAGAAACGGCTAGCTTTTTAAGTAACTTATAATGGTGCCTGATAACAGTTCCTGCGACTCAATGTACTTTCCACCCATTGCATTAAATTAAATTTCCGCCGCCATGTGTCTCTCTCTCTCTCTCTCTCTCCTTCTCTCTCTCTCTCTCTCTCTCTCTCTCTCTCTCTCTCTCTCTCTCTATATATATATATATATATATATATATATATATATGGCACATGGACCATGAACATGCAGCAACACCGCCGCCATATTTGTACAGTGCTCAAAAGTAATTCAACTGCACTTAGTCAGACTTTTGCGCTGCGTACATGTGTAGTAACAAGCAAACAAAGCACAAAGGCAGAACATTTCATAGGTGAGATTTCGTTTTTGATGATTTTATATGTTACAAACCTTTGTGCTAAACAGGTAACGTTAATGATGATAATACAGTCTCTTACTGCACTGACCATAAGGCAAAACAGCACCAACTCGCACTCACTTCTAGGCTTATGCTAGTTTTGTTTAATAACATAAGCAAACTATGCAAATTAATTATGACAACAAGACACCGATGCCAGAAATATTAGCATTATTGTCAGCTAAGTGAAGTAACGGCTAGGTTTTGAAGTAACTTATAAGGGTGCCTGAAAACACAGTGCCTGCGACTCAATGTGTGTACTTTCCACCCTATCACTGCCTGACAGATGTACGATATATTTCCTCAGTATTTTCAACTGAGTTTCGGCACTAGCCTGTTGGTATTGCTGGTACTTTCATCTTTTTTTTACACCATAGATATATATACACTAGATATGGCATACAGTCCATGAACATGCATCAATACCGCCGCCATATTTGTACAGTGCTCAAAAATCATTCAACCGCACTTAATCAATAGCCAATGTGAAGATGATGGGCTTTTGCGCTGCGTACAGGTGTAGTAACGAGGAAACAGAGCACAAAGGCAGAACATTTCATAGGTGAGATTTAGTTTTTGATGATTTACAAACTTTTGTGCTCAACAAGTAACGTTAATGATGATAATACAGTCTCTTACTGCACTGACCATAAGGCAAAACAGCACCAACTCGCATTCAATTCTATATAGGCGTATGCTAGTTTTGTTGAATAAAATAAGCAAACAATGCAAATTAAATATGACAACAAGACACTGATGCCAGAAATATTAGTATTATTGTCAGCTAAGTGAAGTAACGGCTAGGTTTTGAAGTAACTTATAAGGGTGCCTGAAAACACAGTGCCTGCGACTCAATGTGTGTACTTTCCACCCTTTCACTGCCTGACAGATGTACGATATATTTCCTCAGTATTTTCAACTGAGTTTCGGCACTAGCCTGTTGGTATTGCTGGTACTTTCATCTTTTTTTTACACCATAGATATATATACACTAGATATGGCATACGGTCCATCAACATGCATCAATACCGCCGCCATATTTGTACAGTGCTGAAAAATCATTCAACCGCACTTAATCAAAAGCCAATGTGAAGATGATGGGCTTTTGCGCTGCGTACAGGTGTAGTAACGAGCAAACAGAGCACAAAGGCAGAACATTTCATGGGTGAGATTTAGTTTTAGATGATTTACAAACTTTTGTGCTCAACAAGTAACGTTAATGATGATAATACAGTCTCTTACTGCACTGACCATAAGGCAAAACAGCACCAACTCGCATTCAATTCTATATAGGCGTATGCTAGTTTTGTTGAATAAAATAAGCAAACAATGCAAATTAAATATGACAACAAGACACCGATGCCAGAAATATTAGTATTATTGTCAGCTAAGTGAAGTAACGGCTAGGTTTTGAAGTAACTTATAAGGGTGCCTGAAAACACAGTGCCTGCGACTCAATGTGTGTACTTTCCACCCTATCACTGCCTGACAGATATACAATATATTTTTCCTCAGTATTTTCAACTGAGTTTCGGCACTAGCCTGCTGGCATTGCTGGTACTTTCATCTTTTTTTTTTTACACCATAGATATATATACACTAGATATGGCATACAGGCCATTAACATGCATCAATACCTTCTCCATATTTGTACAGTGCTGCCAGGACAAAAATCATTCAACCGCACTTAATCAATAGCCAATGTGAAGAGGATGAGCTTTTGCGCTGCGTACAGGTGTAGTGACGAGCAAACAGAGTACAAAAGCAGAACATTTCATGGGTGAGATTTCGTTTTTGATGATTTTGTATGTTACAAACTTTTGTGCACAACAAGTAACGTTAATGATGATAATACAGTCTCTTACCGCACTGAATATAAGGCAAAACAGCACCAACTCGCTCTAAATTCTAGGCTTACGCTAGTTTTGTTGAATAAAATAAGCAAACAATGCTAACTAAATACGACAAGATGCTGCGGTGCTAAAAACTGGTATTATTGTGAGCTAAGAGAAGTAATGGCTAGTTCTTGAAGTAACTTATAAGGGTGCCTGATACCATAACAGTGCCTGCGCCTCAGTGTTCATACCGTCCACCAAAAATGATAGAATATTACAAATGTTGTATACCAGGGGTCACCAAACTTGTTCCCGGAGGTCTGGTGTCCTGCAGATTTTAGCTCCAATCCTAATCAAACACACCTGAGTGAGCTAATCAAGGTCTTACTAGGTATACTTGAAACACTCAGGCAGGTGTGTTGAGGCAAGTTGGAGCTAAACCCTGCAGGGCACCAGACCTCCAGGAATAAGATTGGCGACCTCTGTTATATACCATATAGAACAGGGGTGGCCAACCCTGTTACTGGAGAGCCCCATTCCTGCAGATTTCAGTTGCTACCCATATCAAACACACCTGAATCAATTAATTAGGACCTGAACACTACGTGATAATTACAGGCAGGTGTGTTTGATATGGGTAGCAACTGAGATCTGCAGGAAGGTGGCTCTCCAGGAACAGGGTTGGCCACCCCTGATATAGAACATAAAGGTGGATGTACACATTGAGACGCAGGGATATCGATGCTTCACCCGAGTCGTTCATAATGGAGATGCATTTATAAATTAATCGCTCCCTCCGTTACAATGAGAAGTGAAAGCAGGAGAGGGGGGTGTTTCAGGACACAAATTAGACCAAATTTAACAGAGAGGGAATGCACGTAAACATTAGCTCTACGTGCGGTCACTTATTCACCGATGTAGAAAAGTGATTAAGAAACATATTTGCAAACTGACCATCGGGAAAACTCCTGATCATAGATATATGTGTATATATCTCTGGCTCTAGATGGCCACAGTCCTCCACTGCACCTTACTCTCACATTATTTTCAAAGAAGCGCTACCCTGTACCAAAATGGCGGCTCCATTGACTCATTCCTTCCAATAGACAACAATAGCATAGGCGACATCTAATGTAAACATCTATGGTTTTACACTTAACAGCTAAATGAATGCTTAAATCTATTTAACTAAATGTATTGTAATGACATTACAACATCAATAATGTAAAAGCAACCTCGTGAAATTGAAAATAGCCACATTAATCTTCCAGCATTTGTTGAAAAGCACTAGCTGAGCATTGTGAAAAAATGCAACGAGACGTGTTTCTCTGTTTGTTTTAAACTGGTATTGTATTGCTTTTTGATTCAAAAAGTTATTACCTTGCCATAATACATAATACTTTATACAAAACAAGCATATGAGAAAAATTTCACATTGTACATTCTTAAAAAATACACATCTTTACAGTTTCCTCACACTTTGGGTATCAAAAGCAGTCCTTATGGAAGCATTTGTTTCCTCTTTTTAGCTTTTGAGACTGCGCTAACACGCCCGATGAACATTTCTACTCGCCTTTGAACCAGAAAATCAGAGTTTCTGAATGAACGTCTATGAAAAGCAAATGTTTTGTTGATTAGCAAGCTAGTTGCAAAGACCAAATCGTGAGTTAATGCCTCCGAAAAACACCCAGGTGTGAATGAAAATGTAATCGTGAAGATGGCACCGGACAAAAGGAGGAATGATAGCATTACTAGAACATGGGAGGGGAGAAAAAAAAAACGATCGTGAGCCAACAGCCTTCTTACATCAGCATTTTGCTAAACATTAAAACAGATGTCAGCTTTTCATTTCATATGGGGGTTGATTGATTCATTATTTAAAGGAAAAAAGAAGTTACATTGAAGCAGCAATCATTTTCAACAGGAAAAAAATATATATAATATATATATAAACATTGCAATGCCCAGATACAAAACAATACAACAGGTTTAAGTCACATCAAACATAACTGTACACAACACAAACGAGACTCAAGGAAGGCTTTTAAACATCGCAACAGAACACGACTGTATATAATGAGCGGCGTATGCTGAAAATGACAAGACGCGAGATGCTTTGCATGGACATGTACAGATGGAGTGGTGCGATTGATCATTTCTAGATTCTCGACAACACATTGCATAGTTTTTTGTTAGGTGGTGAAAACGGGCTGCAATCAAAAATGAAATGTTCATCATGAGAAGGTAACTTGTGAAAAAAGCATTATTATTATTATTAATAATATTGTTATTATTATTATTATTACAGGTACACTGTAAAAAAGGGATTCGTTTACTTTAAAAAGCTGATTAAAACCATTGCTTTTAAAGTAATTAGTTGCCTTTAAAGGCGAGTAGTTGACTTCATTTAAACCATAAGTAAAACCATTGTTTTTAAAGCAATTAGTTGACTATTTAAGTGAGCAAATCCCAGCAACAGTAACAGGATTACTCACTTGTAAATGTAAAGACAACTAATCGCTTTAAAAGCAACAAGTTTACTTACTTTGTCAACTAATCACTTTAAAAACAACCTTTTTACTTGCTTTAAGTCAAGTTATTGCTTAAAAAGGCCCGGTTTATTCATTTTAAGTCAACTAATCACTTTAAACACAACCAATTTATTCAATTTAAGTCAACTAATCATTTTAAACGCAACCAGTTTGCTCATTTTAAGTCAACTAACCACTTTAAAAGCAACAGGTTTACTAATTTTAAGTCAACTTATCACTTTAAATGCAACCAGTTTATTCAATTTAAGTCAACTAATCGCTTTAAAAGCATCCAGTTTACTCACTTTAAGTCAACTAATTGCTTTAAAAGCACCCAGTTTACTCACTTTAGGTCAACTAATCGCTTTAAACACAACAGGTTTATTCATTTTAAGTCAAGTAATCGCTTTAAAAGTATCCAGTTTACTCACTTTAAGTCAACTAATCGCTTTACTTAAGAACATTTAGTAGATTAGTTGACTTAAAGTGAGTAAACTGGATGCTTTTAAAGCGATTACTTGACTTAAAATGAATAAACCTGTTGTGTTTAAAGCGATTAGTTGACTTAAAGTGAGTAAACATGTTGCTTTTAAAGTGATTAGTTGACTTTACTTAAGAACATTAGTAAACTTGTTGCTGTTAAAGTCAACTAATCACTTTAAAAGCAACATGTTTACTCACTTTAAGTCAACTAATCGCTTTAAACACAACAGGTTTATTCATTTTAAGTCAAGTAATCGCTTTAAAAGCAACCAGTTTACTCACTTTAAGTCAACTAATCGCTTTAAAAGCATCCAGTTAACTCACTTTAAGTCAACTAATCGCTTTAAAAGCATCCAGTTAACTCACTTTAAGTCAACTAATCGCTTTAAACACAACAGGTTTATTCATTTCAGTCAACTAATCGCTTTAAAAGCATTCAGTTTACTCACTTTAAGTCAACTAATCGCTTTAAACGAAACCGGTTTATTCATTTTAAGTCAACTAATAGCTTTAAAAGCATCCAGTTTACTCACTTTAGGTCAACTAATCGCTTTAAACACAACAGGTTTATTCATTTTAAGTCAACTAATCGCTTTAAAAGCATCCAGTTTACTCAATTTAAGTCAACTAATCACTTTAAAAGCAACCAGTTTACTCACTTTAAGTCAACTAATCGCTTTAAACACAACAGTTTTAATCATTTTAAGTCAACTAATCACTTTAAAAGCATCCAGTTTACTCACTTTAAGTCAACTAATCGTTTTAACAGCAACAAGTTTACTAATGTTCTTAAGTAAAGTCAACTAATCGCTTTAAACACAACAGGTTTATTCATTTTCAGTCAACTAATCGCTTTGAAAGCATCCAGTTTACTCACTTTAAGTCAACTAATCGCTTTAAAAGCATCCAGTTTACTCACTTTAAGTCAACTAATCGCTTTAAAAGCATCCAGTTTACTCACTTTAAGTCAACTAATCGCTTTAAACGAAACCGGTTTATTCATTTTAAGTCAACTAATTGCTTTAAAAGCATCCAGTTTACTCACTTTAGGTCAACTAATCACTTTAAAAGCAACAGGTTTACTCACTTTTTCTACAGTGTACAAACCATTTTCATTTGATTGAAGAAACAATCTTAAACAGATCGCACTCTTATGATCCAGTACTACATTTGCACAGGTCCCATTAATGGAGCTCTAAAAGGAAAATATAGTGAATAAATAACTTCGACAAACAACAAAACATAGTGTAATATAGCATAACCGAGGGCTTCACTGTCAGTTTAATTTGGCACTGCACAGGAAAAGGCTCAGTAAGTAATATCCATCCACCTCGGGTCTATGGCTGATATGTGTGAAATGAAATATCAGGAGCTGTAAGGCAATTGTTGTCCTACGAGAGGGAATCTGCGATGAAGGATAAACTGCATAAGAGAAGCACAGGTGACAGTAAAGGCAGTGCAGCGTCACGTCTCTCTCTCTCTCTCTCTCTTTCTCTTTCTCTCTCGTCTCGCACCCAAAAGTCTGATTTCTCATAGTTCTATACAAAAATACAAATACAATCTAAAGGCTTAAACATTTATCTTTTTCAAATGTACTATATTTATATATTTACAGTACGGTCAGCTCTTTAAATCCTCTATACAGCAGTGGTGTATAAATGAGGGGCAATTGAACGCCGGCTCGGCTGAACCGTGGCTGGGTAGTGCACTAACAAGCAGGTTTAAACAAAAAATAGCAACAACCACGGGTCAGACGGGCTGTATGGTAATCTACACACACACACACACACACAACACACACATCATCTTAGAATAAAACCGCTGCTTGTTTTTCTGTATCCCTGAGCGGGTCACCACAGTCACTAATGCGGGGTTTCACCCAAAAATAAAAGAATAATAATAATAATAATAAATGCAGGGATGTGGAAACACGCATACACAGATCTGAGAAGAGAAAAGATGTCCAAACTAGGGGAAAGATGACAGTGTTTGTTCATGTGTCATCCGTAAATCTTAATGCTAAACGTATTTGACTTTGCTATTGTGAGAATTGACATGAATGTTGTTTGGTCAGTTCAGCAATTTCAGTCATACTTTATAATAAGGTTTCATTAGTTTAAATAAAACGCAATATTTTTGGAAATAGGCTCATTTTACAGCTCCTCTAGAGTTATGAAGCTGTTTTGAATCTATTCAGCTGATCTCTGCGTCTCGCACTTTTAGCTTAGCTTAGCATAGATAATTGAATCGGATTAGACCATTAGCAAAATGACCAAAACTTTGACAATTTTCCTTTTTAAAGCTTGACTCTTCTGTTGTTACATTGTGTATTAAGAGTGATGGAAAATGAAAAGTTGCTACTTTCTCAGCTAATATGGCTAACTATACTTTAATTCTGGAGTAATAATTAAGAACTCAAGCTATAGCAGCAAAGTTCCTTAATTACTTTCATTTTCAGTCTTCGTACACAATGGAACTACAGAAGAGTCCAGCTTTAAAAAATAAGATATAAGATTATTACTCTTTGCTCATCTTTGAGTGAGATGCTATTGGTCTAATCCGACTCAATGATCTATGCTGAGCTAAGCTAAAAGTGCCAGACCAAAAAAATCAGCTGTGACTCTTTTGTAGGTACATTGTGTACTAAGACTGATGGAGAATAGAAAGTTTCTATTTTCTAGGCTAATATATGGCTAACTATACTTTAACTGGCGTAGTAATTAAAAACTTCACTGCCGAATCAACTGAGAAATCCATTCAGTTGATCTCTGTGTCTGGCACTTTTAGCTTAGCATAAACCATTAAATCGGATTAGACCGTTAGCATCTCACTCAAAAATTACCAAAATTGACAATTTTCTTTTTTAAAAGCTCAACTTTTTTGTAGGTGGAAAATGTATAGATGATATTTTCTAGGCCGATATGGCTAACTATACTCATTCTGGCATAATAATTTTGAATTTCACTGCCGAATCAAGGTATGGCAGCAAAGCTCCTTCAATACTTTCATTTTCCATCAGTCTTTGTATAAGAGGTCAAGCTTTAAAACAAAAATCTTCCAAACTCTTTGCTTATCTTTGAGTGAGATGCTAATGATCTAATCCGATTCAATGATCTATGCTAAGCTAAGCTAAAAGCACCAAACCCAGAGATCAGCTGTGATTCATTTGTAGGTACATTGTGTACCAAAACTGATGGAGAATGGAAAGTTGCTATTTTCTTGGCTAATATGGCGAACTGTACTTTCACTCTGGCGTAATAATTAAGAACTTTGCGGCTGAATTAAGCTATAGCAGCAAAGTTCCTTGATAACTTTCATTTTCAGTCTTCCTATGCAATGCAACTACAGAAGAGTCAAGCTTTAAAAAGGAAAATTATCCCAGGGGTTTGCTCATCTTTGAGTGAGATGTTAATGGTCTAATCTGATTTAATGATCTATGCTAAGCTAAGCTAAAAGAGCCACACCTGGAGATCAGCTGTGACTCATTTGTAGAATTATTTGGCTAACTGTACTTTCATTCTGGCGTAATAATTAAAAACTTTGCTGCCGAATCAACTTACAAAATCTATTCAGTTGATCTCTGGGTCTGGCACATTTTGCTTAGCTTAGCATAAACCAATGAATTGAATTAGACTATTAGCATCTCACTCAAAAATGACCAAAATGTGCAATTTTCCTTTTTAAAGCTTGACTCTTCTGTAGGTACATCAAGTACAACAGACAGAAAATGGAATGTTGCTGTTTTCTAGGCCAATATGGCTAACTATACTTTCATTCTGGTTGTAATAATTAATAACTTCACTGCCAAATCAAGGTATGGCAGCAAAGCTTCTTTATTATTTTCATTTTCCTTCAGTCTTCGTATACTATGCAACTACAGAAAAGTCAAGCTTTAAAAAGAAAAACTATCAAAACTTTTTGCTCATCTTGAAGTGAGATGCTAACGGTCTAATCCGATTCAATGATCTATGCTAAGCTAAGCTAACAGTGCTTCCGCCAGACCCTGAGATTGGCTGAATGGATTCAAAAAAGGTAAAAGGGAACAGTTCAACTCTATCTGAGACATAAAATGAGCTATTATGACAAATTATATAATTTCCAAAACAAGTGAAGAGTTCCTTTAACGTTAGTTGATGCATTTACTGGCATGAACTAAGAAGCAAGAACAAAAATGACTTAATTTTCATTAACTAATATGAATAAATACTGTAATCTATTGTTTATTGATGTTAGTAAGTACATTAACTAAGATTGACTCATGGACCATATTATAAAGTGTTTAGTTTCTTTATTTTTATGACGAGAATTAGTGCTATTTAATGACTGATAGTGACAAATCGCATACAAAATAAAAGTTGCATTTACATAATATATGTGCATGTACTGTGTACATTCATCATGTGTATATATAAATACAAATGTAAATAATCGACGTTTACATATATATTAATATTCATACATTTGATATATAAATATTATATATATATATATATATATATATATATATATATATATATATATATATATATATATATATATATATATATATATATAGTTCAAATAAATAAACCGTATATACATGTATATACATGGATGTGTGTATTTCTATATACACAGTAAATATACAGGTTGTTTTGTATGCGTTTAATCGCTAAACAGCACTAATGAGAATGAACTGGTCACTAACAGTTTCTTTAAGCAAAAACATTTCATATTGTCATTTATGATGGAAATATGTTGCAGGTTTTGTGAGATGCACTTAAAGATCTAGAGAAGAATAATTTAGGTGTGAAAGAACGCAACGTATCCAACGATTTTAATAAATTAACATATATAAAATTAAATACTAAGTTATAGGCAGCCGAATAGAGCTCTAAATTACACTTAAAAGGCAGGTAAATGCTCATCGCAGTTCATCCAGAGTGACAAACTCAAAAAAAAAAAAAAAACCTCCAAATCACATTATTATTATTATGACCACCTCTCTAATAAGTTACACATAAAATACTTCAACTGTTCCAATGTGCAGGACTTTCTGCGTAGATGACTTCATTAGCCCCAAGAACGGTGTAACTTCTGAAGTCTGGGATAAAGCAGTGAACTAGTACATTCTGACCAATCGAGTGGATTCAAGTTTAAACTCAAGCACTGAATGACTTTCTATGGTGAATCTCTAGAAGCAATTTTTGTTCTGTCGAGAAAAACAAAACAAAACAGTGATGTTGAATGCAACTACACGACTTAGCCTGCTGTCATAAACTGCTACCCTCCCTTAAAAGTGCACCAAATCCACTCTATAAGCCTCTGGAGGTCACGCCGCAGAGGTACAGGTGTGTGTGTGAGCTACTCATCTGTACATAGTACAGGTGAACAGACCTCTAGGGGGCGCCACTACCACCTCCGTCAGCCATGGAGAAGCCATCCGCCACCATGAGCAGCGCCTCTATGTTGGCGGTGGTTTCCGGACTGAGCAGATCTGAAACATCCATGCTGCCCAGAGCGTCAGTGGGCGGGTTAGGGGTGAGCGGAGCGGTTGGGAGATCCTGCTGGGGCTGTGTGTGAGGTTTGGATGGGCAGCAGGAGGGAGGCTCTTTGGGGAGGGCTGGAGGAGGAGGAGGAGGAGCAGGAGGTGGTGGAGGTGAAGTGTTCTTGGTCTTGTCCTGTGATGAGGAAGTGCTCTTGTCTTTAGCCGAGTCTCTGCAGGCACAGTGACACTGGCAGGACTCCTCCTGCTTTATGATGATCACCGGCAGACTCAGGCCGATCTGCTGCACTGCATTCCCTGAAACACAAACACTGGTCAGATCTGCATCATGCTCTGTTGAAGGCCTATCATTCGATCCACAGCGTGACTTTTGCAAGGCTAAATGCTGAGGATTTTTTAAATGAATGTTGATGACCCTAGCTTCGGAGGTAGTTCATCAATAGGTGAAACTATTTTGGCACTGGTAAGGGCACAGATGAGCTTGGTTCATTACACATTTGGGACACACTAGCCGCATTTCCACGGTTGGACCAGTGCGAGCCAGGCCAATCGCCCGGGAGGTTGAGCAAAGAGGCCGAAATCATGTCGCATTTCCACTGTCAGGCCAATAACTTGCAGTTTGGCACACAAACCCCGCCCCCAGAACGCCTCACAATCAAACAGGTAAGCACATCATCGCATCATCACAAAACGATTCCAATGGAGACGACCGAAACAAGCAAATTACAGGCTACTGTACAGCATTACATTATATGTCTATACGCACTTCATTCATTATATTTCTTTACTCACCGACCAACTGTTGGCATGGTACATCGAGATGCCCACCATTCATAATATAAAACCACAGAAATTATCCGTTAATAACTCTGTATAAAAAGTGTTTTATTTTAGGGCTGTAAAATTAGCGTGTTAACGCACATGATTAATTTAAAATATTTAACATGTAAAAAAAAAAACTACGCAAATAACGCAGTTGCAGTTTTTTTTTTATTTGCTGTTGTGGCCAACGTGTGTTTAGGGACGGTGCGCGCATAGAGGCGACCTAGGCGGCCACCTTGGGCAGCAGAATAGTGAGCGAACCCCCCTGGTCCTCACTTTCATCCGCTACACCCACCCCCTCCCTCACATTTGACAAGATATTTTTCAAGACACTTCTATAAAGCTTAAAGTGACATTTAAAGGCTTAACTAGGTTAATTAGGGTAACTAGGCAGGTTAGAGTAATTAGGCAAGTTATTGTATAATGATGGTTTGTTCTGTAGACCAGTGGTTCCCAACCTTTTTCTTTGGGGCCCCCCCCATGAACATATACAAACATTGGAGCCCCCCCACCATATAAATACACACACACACATATGTACTGTGTGTGTGTGTGTGTGTGTGTGTGTGTGTATATATATATATATATATATATGTGTGTGTGTGTGTCTGTGTGTAATATTAATAGTAATATATATAGAAAATATTAATTAATCAGTTTTAACTTGTCTTGGCCTTCAATAAAACCAAAATTTAGGTAGGCTTTGTCATACTGTCTAATCTTTTTCTTCGCCTCTGAAGAATCACTGCATTTACGTTTGTCTGCCATTTTTGTTTTGATTTTGCCTTTACGACACGTTGACAAGCAGATTGCGTGAGTGAGCAAAATTTAAATAATTATTTAAAGTTATTTATTTTAATTATTTTCACTATTATGTTGGAATTTTAAGTATGTGTTTAGAATTTTTTTTTTTGGTACTTAAAAATACATATATAATAGTAGGGCTGCTCGATTTTGGGAAAAATCATAATCACGATTATTTTGGTCATAATTGTAATCACGATTATTCAAAACCATTGCCAGTTAAAGTCAAAATTATTAGCGCTCCTGAGAATTTTTTTTTTAATAAATATTTCCCAAATTATTTTTAACAGAGCAAGGAATTTTAACAGTATTTCCTTTAATATTTTTTCTTCTGTTTGTTTTATTTTAGCTAGAATTAAGAAAGGTTTAACTATTTTGAAACCAATTTAAGGTCAATATTATTAGCCCCCTTAAGCAATATATATTTTTGATTGTCTGCAGAATAAACTACCGTTATAATGACTTGCCTTATTACTCTAATTAAGCCTTTGAACTGCACTTTAATCTGAATGCTTGCATTTTGAAAAATATCTAGTAAAACATTATGTGCTGTCATTATAGCAAAGACAAAAAGAAATCAGTAATTAGAAATGAGATATCAAAACTATTATGTTCAGAAATAAGTTAATATAATATTCTTTCCCTGAAACAGAAATTGGGCAGGAAAAGCTTTGCTAATATTCAAGAGGGCTAATAATTCTGACTTCAACTGTATACAGTTATTTTCCACCCTGCAAACGAAAGAGAAACAAATACAATAGAATAAAAATATGAAACAAACTGTGCTTTAAGCATCTTCACTGTAAGAAAAACACTTTAGCTACAGCAGTCCTTCAGTCAAGAGCAGCGAGGGTTTTCTCGTTATGTTTGTTTAATAATGATAAAAACAGGTGACAGAAGGATTAAAGCGCGCTGTATCTTTAATGGTTTCTCTTTCACGTCTTTTGATCCTCAACTCGTTTGTTTATTACACAAATGAGGGTTAATGTAAATAATCACTAAACACCGCGTTTTGACACCTATTTGACCATTAAAGCGCTCACGTTAATGACTTTAGATATCTGCGCTCCTCTGCTCGTCTCAGTGTGTGAATGAGAGTGAATGCTGACCGGCCGCGTGCTTCTGACTGCGTGATCATGCTGCACACACACACATAAGCTCTTTCGCGCTTTTAAGAGCAACACTAACACGTGTACAACTGGAACGTGGCAAAATATGATGCAATAATTATTTATCTTGATTAATGCTTTTTTTATAATCGTTTGAAACCGAAATCTAAATTGGATTTTCGATTAATTGCAAAGCCCTTTATAATAGTGGAGCATTTTTATGGGAACCACTGCTGTAGACTATCGGAAAAAAAAATTAGCTTAAAGGGGTTAATCATTTTGTCCCAAAAATGTTTTTTAAAAAATTGATAACTGCTTTTATTCTAGCCGAAATAAAACAAACAAGACTTTCTCCATAAGAAAAAATATTATCAGACATACTGTAAAAATGTCATTGCTCTGTTAAACATCATTTGGGAAAAAAAATAAAAATCAAAAGGGGGCAAATAATTCTGACTTCAACTGTGTGTGTATAAATATATAAATATATATATATATATATATATATATATATATATATATATATATATATATATATATATATATATATATATATATATGACAGCTAATATCCAATCATACCTGAATTTCCACCGACTGGTATGGCTGTTGTAAAAAAGACCTTCTCAACTTTTGGACCCTGAAAACAAAGCAGTGATCAAAAGGGTGTCCAATAAATTGACAACAAAATAAGCCAAAAACTGAGAAGAATAAATATAACTGTGACATTAACTGAACCTCAATCTAGATAATTAATACAATGCCTAAAATACTCAAACAAAGCCACATATCTCGGTCAAGATTTACATAATTAATGAACAAAGCAAGCTATAAAATAACGTTAATTCTGAAACAGAGCATGACTGTAGCTGTTCATGAAAAAATAAGGTATATAGTTCTATCATCACGTAAACATTCCAAACAGTTCATTTAAACTTTTTCATTTGACACATAAACATATTAATTTGAAAATATCTTACATGTTAGTAAACAAATATATTTACTTTTATCAAAATATCTTAAATTGTGTTTTAAAAATTTATTTTTAACATACAAAGTGTGAAACGAGACTACGGCAAATAATTGCCGACAGCAAGTAATTTCCAATTTTATGTTCCCTTTAAGGCAGTGTTTCTCAACCACGTTCCTGGAGGACCACCGGCACTGCACTGCACTGTCTCCTCAACCAAACACACCTGATTCAGATTATCAGCTTATTAGCAGAGACTAAAAACACCTGTAATAGGTGTGACAGATAAAGAAGAGATCCAGTGCTGGTGGTCCTCCAGGAACATGGTTGAGAAACACTGCTTTAAGGCACAGGTGTCAAACTCAGTTCCTGGAGGGCCGCAGCTCTGCGCAGTTTATATCCAACCCTAATTAAACACACCTGATTAAACTAATCGAGTCCTTCAGGTTTGTTTGAAACCTACAGGTGAGTGTGTTGGAGCAGGTTTGGAACTAAGCTGTCCTCCAGGAACTGAGTTTGACACCCCTGTTTTAGGTGGCTAAAACCTTGTTTGTACTGTAATTGACAGCAAAATGGCATTTTTAACTGTAAAGCTAAAGTGAGGATTAGCCTTCAGACCTGTTGTTCGGGGTTTTGCTGTGCGCTGGCGGCGCTGCTGAGGATCCACTGCAGGTTCTGGTCTGACATGACAAGGCTGGGCTGCAGGCCGAGTGTGGGGGCGATGCTGATTGTAGGAGGAGCAGCCAAAGGCACTGTGTGCGTCACTGCGGCCGTCACCTCTGCTGTCCCAGCCGGCACACTGGAGACACTGGCTGCAGATGGAGACGACACCGGCTGAGCCATCATGTAGTGCTGAGTGGCTGAGGGTGCAGATGGAGACGATACTTCTGCAGGCTGTGACGAGCTGGGCGGAGCACTGGGGAAGGAGGAGGTCTGTGACGAGCTGCTGACAGCAGGGGGCGGGGCTTGCTGTGTTGTGGGAGGAGTCTGAGCATCCTGAGCAGGAGCTGTGATGGAGCAGGAAGAGGAACAGGTGGATGGAGGAGGCTGAGGGAACGCTGGATGAGTGGACGCGTCTGCAGGGGCTGTCTGAGGCGACGGCTCAAGTCCAAAAGACTCTGCTAGGCTTTCTGGAGAAACAGAAGACTGTTATCAGATATGTGATCGGCAGGGTTATGCCCCATTCACCCGGGGCTTCAGCGTCAACGCTTGACAGAGGGTATGTCTAAAGTTGGGGCTGACGTGATCAAAGCAGCGTCAGCCAATGAAATTAGTCAGCAATCAGCTACTGTCTGAGCTGGTGTATTTGCATACAGCGATCTGATTGGCTGACGCTTCAGTTGGAGCTTGATAAGTTGAGCAAGTCCCAACTTCTGCAGCAAGCAACGCCACTGAAGCAATGCCTGCATCACGCATTTAAAGTGAATGGGAAGCGTTGACGCTGATGCAATGTGTGAATAAAGCGTTAGGCATAATCTGAGTTTCTTCCATTAAACACAGATGCAAGCATCAGATGCGTGTCTAATATAAAAATATCTATTCTCTTTTTCTTTTTTCCCTTTTAATTACCGATCATTTGATGCGCTTTGCTCCACTCTCTGTATTATGTTGCCTGACTGCCTGTCTGGGTTTCAACCATGCTTTCAACCAGGTCTGGTGCTGATGTAATGAGGGCGGGTACTTTTACTTTTCACTACTACAGCTGCTCACCTCTGCTCATGTTCAAACCAATCGGCGCAGTTTTTCACATGGCAGGTTTTTATCCTTCATACATATTGAGAGATCGAGTTGAAAAGGGATCCACATACATACAGTTGATGAGAGCAAGGAACAGAGCAACAGAGCAAGGAAATTTTCACAGTATGTCTGATAACTGCTTTTATTCTAGTCGAAGTGAAACAAATAAGACTTTCTCCAGACGAAAAATATATCATCAGACATACTGTGAAAATTTCCCTGCTCTGTTAAACATCATTTAGGAAATATTTTAAAAAGAAAAATAAATTCAAAGGGGGGCTAATAATTATGACTTCAGCTTTATCTATCTATATATATATCTCTATATATATATATATATATATATATATATATATATATATATATATATATATATATATATCTATATATCTGTATATATATATCTATATATATATATATATATATATATATATATATCTATATATCTATATATCTATATCTATATATATATATATATATATATATATATATATATATATATATATATATATATACATGTATTAGACACACATCTGAAGCTTGTATTTGCAGCAGCTCCACATCCACAACTCCACGCTTTACAGTCTCCGCGTTCAGTCCTTTGCACTGTATCTGTTTAGCTGAGGGAACAGAACCAACCCTGTGGTGTCAGACACAGCAATATTTCAAGATGGCGGCGCCCTTGGTCTAAAAGCTACAGTAAAACATGCGTTTTCTTCTACATGGTTACATTAATGGAGTTTAATGAATATATATTAAACATTAAAACAGATTATAATTATAATGACAAGACAGTTCAAAAGCAGTCTGGCTAATACACATCCACAGTAATCCCGCTTAAGGGTCATTGGTTGTGTGTTTAACATGTTTAAATAATTTATAACTTAAAATGTATTCCTAGCATCTTCTAACACACTGTTAAAATAATCATGTTTTCAATGGTATAGTGTGCATCTTTTCTTAAAGGCTCACAAAACACCAAAACACATGTTTTGAGCTGTTGACAGTCGTATATGTGTCCCACACTGCTAAAAACACTATTAGGGCACCTATATTTCACTAAAAAGTGTAAATTGGTTGTTTTTGCGTTATTTCAAGCAAATTCGTACTTCCGGTTTGAAATGAATTTTTGAAGCTGCGTCACGGCGATGAGATAATAGCGTGTATTCCAGCGTGCAGACTGAACGCCTGTGCCAGAGTGTGTCTTATTACGTCTTACAGTGTGATGCATTATTGCATGAGTAAAGCTTGGTTCAAGCCAATCAGCGCGCTCTATTGTGCAACTTCATTAATATTCATTACTGTCACAGTGTTTAGACGGCAGAGACGCCACGTTGTGTTGGCAAAACAAGCGTGAAGTG